>NW_024582931.1:270159-325159 GCF_018398535.1 Haplochromis burtoni
TAAATTATAAAAGTGTGTGTGTGTGTGTGTGTGTGTGTGTGTGTGTGTGTGTGTGTGTGTGTGTGTGTGTGTGTGTGTGAGTGTGTGTGATTGGGTGCTGTGAATGGTGATGCCTCATTAAATTGCTGCAGTGTTATCATAGTTTATTATAACAGATTACACTCTCTTTGCATTTTTGTCTGTATTTCATGCACAGACACTGCAGCTAAGTACAAACACAAACACACACACCACTTAGCAGCACCTCTGAAAGCGTGCGTTACGTAATTGCTGCAAGTATAAACCAAAAAGTATTGCTTCTTTTTCTTTGGCAGGGGCAGCCATTCACTTCTGCTCTCCATCGTCTCCGTTTTTCTCTGTGCGATAGCAAGAACATGAGCCATTCGTACTGAACCATGATGCTTTGAAATGTATTATCATTAATTTTTATTATTCATTCGCGTGTACTACCTTTTAACCTTATTAATCGATTTATTAATATTTACTCTGTTGTTGTGCTCCTTGTGCTTTAATACTAATTGTAATATAGCATGTTTTTGCTCAGTGCAGGTTGTCTGTGCATGGCTGCATCAGCAAGCTGACTCTGTATTCTTAGTAGGTATTTGGTAGCTCCTCTAGGGTTAATTGCTTGGGTCTTCAGTTGAAATCTGTTTGTTTGCATTTTCATCCATCCATCCGACTTCTTCTGCTCATGCAATTCAGGGGAGCTAGTGCCTATAGCTGCCATAGGGAAGAGGTGAGGTACATCCTGGACAGGCTGCCAATCCATCACAGAGCTAAAATACAGAGACAGACAGCCATTCATGCTCACATTCACAGCTATGACCAATTTAGAATCATGATATAACCTAACCCCGTGCAGGTCTTTGGACTGTGGTAGGAAGCGTGAGTGCCTGGAGAGAACCCACACAGACACGAGGAGAGCATGCAAACTACAGAGAAAGGCCCCAGGCTGGATTATAACCTACGACCTTCGTGCTGCTGTTTTGTTTTGTTTTTTACAAAATAAAAAAAATTACAGCATATTAAAAGAATTATCTAGCTGATGAGATTTGGTCCCTTTGGTCCCAGGAGAACAGTCAAAATTGATGTCACAATGTGGAGGTTATATAGTGATGACACCTATTGTTCAGGGAAAACTGCAGCAAGCCTGGAATGCCTGTAATGCTGGTATAAATGGTGGCAGGCCTGTGGTGAGGGGTACATACTACTGATCTAGGTACATTTTTAGTTGGAATCAGATGTATGTATTATTATAATATGTTCTGGTACATTTATCTGAAAGTAAGAATTGTTTGTTGCCTTTACAGGTTCTTTTTACAAGTTGGATGTGGCTTTTCTAAAAAAAATCTACCGTAATCGTGGCATATAAGTACTTTAAACAGGTATTATTTTTTTAATAGTCAGCGGGAGTGACTTGTCAAGTTCTTTGACAATAATAGCCCCTTTCAAGTCTAAATTCAAGTCTTAATGAATACAACATCAACTTTATTTTGAAACTCCTGTTCTCAGCTACAAACATCAGACCAACATTTTCAGCCCTTGACTTTAAGAAACTGTTGATGTCAAGGTGGCTGGGACCATCTTTTGAATAGTCTTTGGGTACATTTCATTTATTTTAGATATCTGCCATAAATGTAGACATTGTTAGCATATTTCTACATTTTACATTGTTTCATAGTCAGTATAATAGTTTGCTCCTTACTAATACTTATTAAGCAGGGTTCAATGATTCTATATTGAGGGATTTGCTTTCTCTGTAAAATCCATGTCCTAAGGCATTAATGTTTCCTTCAATCTGCAAAGCAGCTTAAAAAAAATCTAACTATAGAACCATTTTCTTAAAGTTGTTACTATTTATTTTAATCAGACATGTCTAAATGTAACTATCAGCATGCTCTTTAAAAGGCTAAGCAATATCTTTGATTTGATATAAATCATGGTATTTTTTTAATAATCTTCCATCAAAGTTACATTTTTAACCCACAGTTAAAATGCAGCTTTAAATATAATAAAGTTTAAATAAAGATTATAGACTATGTATGTGGGTTGCTATTTGGTGCTACAGTCCAGTACCCAAGGACAACAAAGTCTTGGTTATCTGCCTGGTTCTAGGCACATAGATGCGGATTTATTATAAGAACATCCATCTTATTCTGCATTTTCAGAAAGAAAAAACAATCCATGCCCCTGAATAGAAATAAATTACTTTAATTATTTCCCAAATCAGTTAGATTTTGTGTTATGCCTTCCGCAGCTGCATTCTCAACATTTAGTGCATTAACTGGCACCATGATTTCAATAAATTACAAATACTTGAGTCAGATATGAAATCTCACTGTATAAGACCTACGTCTCTGTTATGGAAGTCAGGATATGTGGCCACCATATATTGCGTCTAAAGAATTCCTGTAAGTATGAAGATGTTAAGCCACCAGAGGATTATTATAATTTTATTGTGCAGTTCTTAAGACCTATATGATGACAGTAACTTCACCTTGCATTGCATTGCAGGCAGTCACCGCCCAGGTGTACAAATTAAAAACTGTTGAAAAAGCTGTAACTTTATCAGAGGTTGCAGAAAGGTCACGATGAAGCAGGTGTTTTTCACTGAGCTCTGACTCCACATGCTTCTCTGTTCACAGACACTACCCCCTCTGGTTTGGCCAGAGGTAATGATCTATGTCGAGAGAAAGGTACAACTTTACACCAAGGTGCCACACTGGGGTCAGGGTCACCTTTAAACAGATGTTATGGCAGAGGCAGCAGTCAGAGCATCGGGACATGGGTCAGTATTAAGCAGATGTTGCAGACCGGGAGGGATTAGCATGTCATATCCTCTATGAGCTGACTAAATGCTACCTTCTCTGTGAAGAGACCTCCTGTTTGCGAGTGCAATAGCAAGAGCGAGGCTTTTATGCTGTTGTCATGGTGTTGCTAAGAAAAGATCGTTAACGTTGTATATCGTGAGAATGCACCATCAAAACACGGCTCTCTGTCACGTCATTCAGTCACTGTCAATTTATACTTCTCTGTGATGAGCTTTAGTCCCCTTTTAATGTCATAACTCAGGAAACTTGTTTTGTGTAAGAGAATGTCTGGGTTGTTCAGTAAAGAGGATTTTTTTAAAAAGAGCAGTGGAGGTCAGCTGTTCGGTATAGGCTGTTTCTGTTTGCGTGTGAACAGAGAAATACAAGAAGTCCAGGAGTGATTACTTGTTTATCAGTGGTTATTTTTATGTGTGCGAATGAAAAAAAATGTTCAACAGATGTCACCGTGGTCCGAAGTAAGTGAGGTCCTGCTGTCCCTTGCAGTTCTGACTCACTGCTTTGCTTGGACACAGTGGGTTAACACGCACAGATCTTAACCAGGGAGCAGAAAAACACATGACTCACACAGATAAAAATGAATAATCTATTGCAAGACTTGTTCACTGTTAACTGCTCTGTTAGCAGTTAAATGTAGTTTAAAGATGTATTTTTTAAGAGGTAGAATAACTATTAATAATGTTGCTGCTGTACACTTTGGAATTATATTTAATTAAATATATGCTGAGAAAACACACAACAAAACAGCAAAGCCTTTTGAATGACATGCTGAACTTGTTTAAGACTGAAGAATAACTTTTTCCCTTTATATCCAGAGGCTAGTAAACAAGCTGAAAATCTTGAATGTAGGTGATTGGAGTTCAATTCCAAAACATCTTTGAGCAAGAACCGCAGCGATGGCAGCTACACAAATAAGCTTATTATTATTATAAAATTATTATTTAAGATTGTTTTCCACTTTTTGCCATATAGTGTAATGTCATACTCTGTGATGCTACATTACTCATTCAGCAGATACTTTATTCATTTATTTTGAGTCATTTTTCCATGTGTTTGAATCTTGAAGTCCAACAATCAGATTAACTTTGGTTTGTCCTGAATGAATCCTGAACGAAATTCAATAATGTGCAAAGAGCCAACCCTAAATTATTTATATTCCTATATCCCAGCTATGACGATAAAGTTTAACATCCAGGCAGTCATGAAAAAGAGGATTTACAAAGTTGAACGCAGTTAGAAGAACGTTAGCTTACTAGTTTCCATTAAAAGATGATAGAACATGTGGTAACTGAGGGATTTCTAAATAACTAAAAAGTAAAACCGGAAGCTCTATCACTTTAGAGGTAAATGGAGACAGAGAAGTAAACAGCAGCAGGTTTGTGAAGTTGAGCTAGCTGACTTAAAATAGGGTGCTATCTGGTGACTAGCCGCAGAGCCATGGTTAGCATTAGCATTAGCAGAACAGAGACGGAGGATAAACACTAGCTTTTTCCCTCAATAAAAGTTAATGTGAGGGTCCCCAAGGTGCAAAGACAAGACCTAGACTGAAAATCAGAGGTAATAGGTCATCATTATATAAAGAGGAGTTCGCGAGAGATGTGCAGTGAGTGTCTAGAGCCATCTTTAAAATATGAAGGAGGATCAGTCATGGTCAAGAAAGACATTTAAACTCACACCAGAATCGCTTATAGCAGCAACCAAGACTGCATTTAGCAATGCACACACAGAGATTCACAGAAATACTCTGTTGTGGGAAAAATACATCATTTATTGATGATACGAACACACCCCACTACAACACTGCAGTGGCCTTACATCTAATGTCAACAGGTTGCATGCATGTTTTCATGAGAATGTGTATAAGCCATATTAGATAACTAAAATTTAAGTTTAAAAAAGAGACAAGCAATTAGCATTTAAAAACCAGCTCATAATCTACAAGTTAATGTTCTATGAAAGTACCCTTTTATTTCAAATTGAATGGGTGTTGAATTCCAGCTCTTTCCTATCCCAGCCATCTATGCAACACACTGCAGAGTGCAGCTCAGTGCTTCTGTGTGTGGAAACAATTGCAAATTAAGTGTTTCATCATCGTTTTGTTCTTGCTGTTCCTTCTCAGGAGCACAAATTATTCACAGTTCAGTGTGTACAACTTCAAGTCAAATGCAAGTTAAAATTTTTAATCCAATTATTACAATTTCCCTTTACATATTAAAAACATGAATTCTTTTGTTCCGAATCTGTTTGTTGTCGTGCTTCACTTTATACAAACGCATCCGCCGAAGGAACACGCAGTTGCTATGATATGATTTAGCCCAGCAGTGTGCTGTTTATTAAAAAATGGGCCGACTGCTGAGCTCAACACCACCCCACTGTTTTTGAATAATAAGTATTAACATTGTGCTATCTCCTCAGTGAAAAATGCTGCACTAGAGCAGCGATAACTTTATGTGTTTGTGTGGGTAGCATGTAGTACATGTGCAACTTCTTGCAAATAAATGCAACTGAGTTATGACCTTATTTGGATTAACAGGAAGGCTTTGTTGTATAGCAAGGGCTTTATTAATTCATGAAACTATCATGCTGTCACTCTCCCTCCTGAGGTGATTAATATGTCTGTAACAGAAGAGAAGTGAATTCCCTCGGGAAAAATATGCACTATGAATCCTCTTTATCATTTATCTATTCTGTGTATTTGTATAGCATGATAAATCAATTTCCATTATACTCCTAGTCACACAAAGCTGTACTTTGTACAATGGATGCCCTGCCACATTATTCCATACAGGGTATGTAGTCATATTAAGGAGTAACTATATTCAATAAACATTGTTGTTTTTCCTTGTAACATATTTGGATATATTTAAATCATCATTTCAAAATAACATTAATAGTTGTTATATTCTTGTATGAAATACGAGTAACATTTCCACCACTGTCCTTTAGAGCTATGATACAATGAAGTCTGTTCTGGAAAAACTGCATTTTCTCTGCAAGTCTACTGTTTTTTGTGACCACATAACTCTATATTTGTGTTGTCTGTCCAGAACACATTCTACCAAAAAGACCTGATCTTTGCCTTTATCTTCATCTACAAACTGTAGTTCTGATGTTCTTTTTGGGCAGCAAAGGCTTTTTTGTTTCTGGCAAGCCTCCCATGCAGGTCAAATTTGTGCTATCCCCTTTATGATTGTAGATATATTTACTTTGACTCGAGCAGCTGCAGAGTTGCAAGCAGATCCAGTGACTCTGTTTTGCAGAAAACAGTCCTGGGCAAATTGATGTTTGTTTGAAATCCACACACATGGCAGAAACTGCATTTAGACAGGGTCAGCATTGAACCTTGACGCAGATAGGCCACAGCAGCAGAAGACCACACCTGGTGTCACTCCTGTCAGCTAAGCACACTTCCCACAGCTTGCCAAAACTAGACAAAAGAAGACTGGAAAAATGTTGCCTGGTCTGATGAGTCTCAATGGCCATAGGGCAACTTCAAGCTGTTGTTATTTCCAAGAAGCAATGTTGCAACAAAGAAATATCGACAAAACACAAATTTCCTTACTTTTTGTGCTAAGTTTATTTTCTTTCCAACTGATCATCATTTAAACACTGAAGCCTAACTGAGTGTTGTTGCTGACCATTTCCATCCCTTTATGACAACTGTGTACCCATCTTGGGATGGCTGCTTCCAGAAAAAGCCCACAGAATTTCTCTGAGAAATGTTTCCAGCATCTTGTGGATTTTGTGGTGTTTTCATGCCTGCTGTGTTTAGTCTGTTTAAATCAAGCTCTGTTTCATCGGAGCGCTTGTTGAATTTGATGTGAACAGTAATCGCTCTCGGCTGCAGACCAAAACAAGGCCCTTTTAGAGGAGGCGGTCTAAATCCAGTTCAAATAAACTCCAGGGCAGTTTGTTTATGGTGTAAACGTGATCCGAGCTTGATCTGACCCAATTACCACTGTATGTTGCAGGTTACTTTGACAGAATAGTATTTGCTGTAATATTTACATGTGATAAAGTCACACAAGTGTTAGCTTTATATTGATATCAATATTGTTTACACAAAGTTTCTAAGGTGCAGAAACTTTATGTTGTGTAAACTATGAATTTTCAAGCAGGAAATGACCCCCTGGGGTTTAAGAGGTTAATAGGCATCTTTCAACATTATGGCAGGAATAAAGAACATACAGAATTATCTTAAAATTAAGTGAAATTTAAATAAAATATTTGAATTTTTGGAGTAGATACAAATCCACACCACTCTTAGTCACTCAAAAAGAATATAGCACATTTTTTCCCTCATTTTAGTCGGTAAAGCAGGGTTCATGTCCTTCATGTTCTTTCCAGCGCTGATTTTACTTCACAGCACTAAGACATGCCAGATAGCACTTCAGCATAACCCTGTTTGAGAACCAAATAGATGCTCATGCAAACTATAGAGAGCAAAGGCAAAACTGAATAAGTGGAGGAGAGATATACAGATAGAGATGAATGAATGAGGTGAAGGGCTAAAAAATATCTTCCTCTGATGGGGTGTCAAAATCCCTTTCCACTGATGTCCCTCTTAACCCTGAATGTGTCAGTGTGCCCGCACATGCGCACTGACACATTTCCATACACATATACAAGCACAGCTATTCATTTTCTTGAACCATCTGGTTGGAGTGTTTAAAGCCAGTTTAGTGAGACCAGCACGGATAGAGAGAAGTGAGGGAGAGGGGGAGCAAGGTAACACAGGGGTGAAGCAAGTGAAAAAACTCAAAGGAATGAGTGAAAGTGTCTTTTTGGTCTCGTTGTCAATCATTCCACAGCTTTAAAATTCAAAACCAGTCTGGATTAAACAAGTACAGTGAGTTTTGGTAAGCTACAATACAAAAAAATTGCATCGAAATATTTTGTGCTCCGCCTCTGGAGGAAAACATTACACCCCGAGGCAGCGTGTGCCCACAGGGGGCTTCTGTTCATTTTTTTAAAGTGCAGCTATTATGGTCAGACAAATATCTGTGTCAGCCTACAAAGAGTAAAACGGTGCATTTTGAATTAATGCAAAAGAATTATTGATTAGCGTGCCATATACCATTCAAGAAACACACACAAATGAGCAGCTTTATCATGAGCCCATTCAGGAGATGTCCAATTTCCCCTCACTAGTCAATGATAAGCATTCTCCTTGCCTGTCACTCAGGACTTAGACTGATTCCCTCTCAGCCCATGAGCCCAATTTAGTCTCCACAAGAATCTATCACACAGCGATGTTATCTGCAAGTAACCCAATCTCCCCATCATCCCTCGATCTGTCTTTCTCTCCATGTCTCTCCCCACCTACCCGCTCTTTTCTTTCTCTGTTCCTACTAATCCAGCTTGTACCCTTAACTGTTTCCCTCCTCTGTCTTTCATCTCCTGCCATTCCAGAGGACCTCACAAACTAATCAAGCGTGGAGAGAACTCCCACTTTGCATACAGAACGTATACTCCCATGACAAGGGATAGCGAAGAAAAATGTCTATGTCTTACATATGAAGCCTTTCAACAATGTGATGGATGAGTTGCATTTAGCTTCAGCAAACTTTTGAGACATTTCACTGATATGATTTGATTAATGGCCGGGCGAAGACGTCCACTACAAGAGTGAATCTATTGAGGAGGGAAATTCCCTCGAGAAGATCTCCAATGAAACACTTAATGGCTGGTTCTGTCAATCAGCCCCTCAAACATACTGAGTCAAAGCATAGTGAGAAGATTTATGTTATCTTCCGAACAATGACACCACAGAGAATGCATCTCTTAGTAGAAATTACAAAACATGTTTTTAGTATAGTCAGTATCGTAAATGGCGATTGCCTGGTGGCGCACTGCTTTTCTAATAGGCCTTAGAGAAATAACAAAGGAAATAAAAAGGAAACCATAGGAAGCAGAGCCTGGAGACTCTGAACCCAAACAAGCCTGCATCACCTGTCAGCACTAAAAGTGTAGACAAGATATTAAAATCCTTAATTATGAAAATTAGATGTAATTTCAGCTTTGATGTTGCAGTGCAAAGACCCTAATTAAACTATCTCTTAGGGTCAAACATCTTCTTATCATCAAGGGATAGAAAATTCCTCGGGGATTGCGACCTGGGAGTAAATCTTTCAGTAAGAACCAGATGTTTCGGTAAGTCAGAGTTGCATCCTAATTTGTTGGAAAAATGTGTCTGTCAGTGGAGAAGAAGCCACATAGTTAGTCATTACATAAGAGTCCCTTGTACTACTACACTGCTTTTACTATATCATATTTATGGTAAATGGTAAATGGCCTGCATTTGTATAGCGCTTTTCTAGTCCCTAAGGACCCCAAAGCGCTTCACACTACATTCAGTCATTCACCCATTCACACACACATTCACACACTGGCGATGGCAAGCTACATTGTAGCCACAGCTGCCCTGGGGCGCACTGACAGAGGCGAGGCTGCCGGACACTGGCGCCTCTGACCTCTGATTTTATATCACATGATTATAACCTAAGTTCTCATAATAAGGCATCATGAGCTCAAATTAATTATTTATTTAGTGATAATTTTGAGAAAAAATCTTTATGAAACAGAAATTCATTATCGGAAAGATAGAAAGTAATGATCATGAAACACTAACTCATGTATATGAATAGGAGCCTTTTACTATGATGCAAAAAGTCACAGTTATTAAATAATATCATGTGATAATGGAGTTATTATACAAAATTATGAGAAATTATGTTGTTATTAAAAGACATAAACGAAGCTCAGTTGCAGTGTGTTTCTAACAGGACAAGAGACACTTGTGCAAAGAGTACAAAACTAAGAGTGCAGCAATTTTCCTTACTAAGTATCCTAAGTCAAGCCATCTGATGGAAGGCAGGTGCACCAGAAAAACTCTGAATCATCCACATCATTAAAGTTACACTCTGCTCAGCTCTGCATATTTAGGGTCTCATTAAAGGTATGGTTTGACATCAGTTTTGATGTCAGTGCAGTTTTCTGCTGCATCAACGTTTTCGGGGTTTTTTTTACAGTTTTTTTTTTTTAGTTGTTGTTTGTTGTGGGGGACGTTTGGGGTTGTTTATGTCTGAAACTGAAGCCCAAACCAGGAGTCATTAGACAATTTTCAAAATGACTGTGTTGTTCTCTGCCAGTGAATGCAACAATTATGCTTCAGCTGATTGATTTTTCTTTTTGTTCAAAGCATAAAAGACACCAAAGAACACAGTTTATATATTGCAAAAGTATATTAAACAAATTTTTCTATATAAGGCATAGTTTGAGAATGTCTTTTTTGTTTTTTTAATAAATCAAATTATTATTAAGTGAGAGTGTGACAGTTCCTTTTTTTTAATATAAACTTGAAGCTACAGTTCACTTTACATAGTTTCTGCAAATGATAGGAAAAAAAATGTGTTTTGCTGCTATTTGCCATTCTGAAGTTGCTTTTAAAAGGAAATCTATTGATCTGGTTTATTAGACTAGAGTTTTTGAAAGATTTCAGGTTACATAAGAAAAAGATAAAAGAAGAGCTGTAGAAGTCAAAGGTATAGTTATTGACCTTAGGCTTCAATCCATGCATTCAAATGGCTTTCTCTTTGTCAACTAATTTTTAATTTTTTTCGTTTCTTTAACATGCTGTATCTTTCAGTAGAGTTGAATGGCCTCTGATGCTTTCCTCTGTGTTCTAATAGGTCACCTCTAGACAGGTACATATATAACTCTCTCTTTATATATATAAAGGTATATGTATTGGTGAAAGTCAAGCAGCATTTTCAGTGGAAACGTTAATTCAGAAAACCATGCACCTCCTTTATTAGTGGTAACTTGTGAGGCCTTGGCATAGTTGTCTGTATTTTTCAAATAGGGCCAGTGAAAACACAATTTAGTTAAAAGCAAGTGTTGCTAAGCCGTAAGCATAAACTCACTTATCTTCAAATGCTGGAGAAAGATTTCTTGTGGTAGTCCTCCACTAATCCTGCAACCCTATCAAACTACTGTTGTACCACTGCTAATAAAACAGCAAATTAGAGCAATTTCTTACTGTGAGTTCAATACCGAGTTTAATGTACATTATAGCAACTAGCTGCAAATAAATGGCTCATTTGTTAGTTTATTGAAAATTTACTGCTAGTTGACTGTAAAAATGACAGCAAGGTATATCAGCATGTTTTGTGTATAGCTGAAATCTAACCATATCATTATTGTGTGCACTAATGCTATTGCCAGGTTTTCATGTACGACATGATTGCATGAATAAGTACATTCTAGTAATGTGTAGCACATGCTGGATTTTATGAGTCTCAGATTTGAGTTGAGGGTTTAAGCAGTAGGGCAAGATTATTTTAGTAAGAAAAACAGATAGGCCATTCAAAATGATTAACATAAAACGTAAAAGCTTATTTCGTATTTATGATGACTGCAATAATATTGAGTTCTTGTTTTTTGTTTCATTTGTATCTTCTGATTTATGAGTCGTTTCCTGTTCTCTATGTAGTCTTGTCCACTGTGTTTTACTTTCAGTTATGCCAGTGCGTTAGTCTCTCCCCGCGCTCCATGTTCCAATTGTCACGCTTGTGTTGTCATGTCTACGTCTCTCCGTGTTTCCTGTTTTATTTTGAAGAGTCTAGTGTTTCCACGTTCAGTGTGTTTTGTTTTACTACCCCCTGAGGCATCATGTTCATTTGTGTCAGCTGTCTCCACGGTTGTTTCCACTTTCCTCATTACCCTTCTGCGTATAGTCCTCTGTCTTCCTCTGTTCAGTGTCGGGTCGTCCGTTTGTCTTCATGTCAAAGTCATGTTAACATGACTAACAAGTCATGTTAGGAGAATTTCTTCCAACTGTTCGGGCCCGTGCTCTGATTTTTTTCACAGTTACATTTTTGCATCTTCACGTTCAGTTTCATGTTCTTGTCTTTTGTCATCGTTTTCATAGTTAGTATTAGTTTTCCCAGTCGACGTTTTAGTTTAGTTACGCTTGTGTTTTCGCCTTGCCTCGTTTTTCCGTTTTTTTGTATCAGCCATAAAAAAAAGCTCGTTTTTTGTTTAAACATCAGTTCTTTTCTCCCGTGTCTGCTTTTGAGTCCGTTTCGTAAACAGACTGCTGATCCCTGCCGTGACAAAATCAGTGAAAAATATAAAAGCAGTGAAGCAACAGAATTTCAAAACCATTTGGACATAAATTAAAAATAGTTATTTTGATTTAATTCAATTTAAATTTTAAAATGTAATTATCTAGTTTAATAAAAGGGAGTGGAAATAAGAAAAGTCTTCAGTCTTGATTTAAAAGAATCAAGAGTTGCTACTCATCTGCAGTAATACTTCTTAACGTATGCAATATGTATTGTCACATATTTTAAATATATATGTGACTACAGACTCATATATCTCAGTTCCCAATACAAATGTATGAGGGGAACAAGCCTTGTGCTTACATAATGAACATGCATGCATCCTTTGCCTTAGGTTGTGAACTGGTTCTACAACTTGTTAAAAGCAATACCACTGCAAACCTGAGGGGATTATTTATATGCAAGTCTTGTAAAGCCACATTTAACTTTGCAAAATCTGTTCTTCCTTTAATGTTCTTCCATGTGAAGTGGCACGTCTTGTATTATTCTTAGAAGTCTCGCATGTATTGCTTACAAAGACTGTGAAACAGATACCCATCAAACATGTCCTTGCAAAAGTCACATCTTGGCCTGCCATCACCAAACAAATGACTGCTTTGCCTTCATCTTCAGCTCTACATAGATCTGTATCTACTTCGGGAAAAAAAGGCCATCTTAGCATGTCATGTTTTTTAATATCCCCCCCAGTGCCCCCTATAAATATTTATTAAAGATGTACCATTAAGATGTGCCAAAAAGGACCTGTGCAAGACTGTAAGCAAACACCTTTTGTTTAACTTTTGTAACATATTTCTAGCCTAGAAGCCAAACCGCAAACGCTATAAGGGAGCAACCATGCTCCAGCATCATGGAAATCATTTGGAAACCCTTGCAGCAATAAGCCTGGACACGGCTCCCTTCAGTGTAACATTTTTCAAAATCCTGAAACAATGTGAGCAGACAAAGCAATGTTGGATTTAGAAGTAGTACAAGAAAGTTCACAGACAAATAGAGGATGTACTGTAATTCCAGAATGGTTTGAATATAAATACTTTTAGACTTTATTTAAAATGGGAGACTCAATATAAATTCTAGATAAAAAATACAACTTGAAATCTTTTTAAATAATTTAACAATGCATTTTACTACTACTGTGTTCAGACACTGATTAATGATTCATAATTTCTCCTGATGAGACTAAAGACCAGTTACCTTAAATTTAAAACTGTATTTCTGTAAATTGTTACTTCAAACAAAGCTTCAGGGGAATACTGTAAATGCCTAAATATCTGAATGACTGATATGACAGAGATACTTTACACCAATGTATTTTTATGGGCTGTACCATCTTTGTCCTCTTTCCTTCTTTCCCCTCTCTTCACTTTTTTGCCTGTTTCTTGCCTTTCCCCACTCACTACACATCACATCTCCATTTGGCTGCTGCACTTTCTGTCCTGCTTCATTCTCCCTCCAAGGCCCAGCCTGGCCCACTTTAGACCAGCTGCCAAAGCGTTTCAGTTTGCCTTTGCACCCTTGTGCCTGTGCGCGTTGCATGTATTGTGTGCCAACAGTGCGTTTATAAGCTACAATTTTCAGCTCAACCCTGATTAGGTTACACAGACTACTGTGGATGTTAAAATTATTCTAAAAAATGTAGTTCTGTGTCCACTGCGAGGAAAAAATAGATTTATTTATTTATTAATTAATTTTTTAAACTGAAATTTTCAGCTTCTGCAGCAACTCTGATATCATAGATTCCACTGTTTTGGGAGGGGAAGGTTTAAAAGTACAAGGCAGATTATTTCTGTATAATCTGCACATCAATACACATTATGCACAGTGCAGGGGAGGTATCCAAATGCAAATGAATATGCAACCCGAGTAAAACCTAAATGTAAACCAAAAAGCATAGAACATTACTTAAAATCAATAGAGATCAAAAGGGCATGGCATCAGACATATCTCCGGGCTACGTGGAAAACTGCATATAAAATAAGTACCAAATATAATCGAAAGGACCTGCAAGATGTCCTGTCTTCTGCACAACTTGAGCGTTTTTAGCTGCGAGACTGTAATGCATGAGGTTTGAACTGCCATATGGTTAAATTAGCGGGGAGTTTGCCGCCCTGTTCTTCTTTTTCTGGAAATCTGGCAACGTATCAACGAATGGGTGAAAATTCTTCAAAGTGAGCTTGATTTTCTGTGCAGTCAAGTAATTAACTAATCAACACACTGGCTGCTTTCATTCTCTCAGTGTTGTAAGCAGATACCATTATATCATATTTAGAAATGAGAACAAATTTGTTTGCTATTTGTTTGATTTGTGCTATAAATGTAATTTGCGCACTTAGAGGGGAATGGGAAATGTTTCTATAACTGAACTGAACTGAAGCATCAAACATGCGTTTGCTCATTTGACTGTGCTAGCAATAAGAGATACTATACAAGGATGCATTACTTTTACCGGTGTTTTTAAGTGTTTGCTACAAAGTAAAATCAGTTGACCCCCTACTCACCTGGAACACTCACCTTTGCATGGCTGCCGACTGGATCGTGCTCCAGGGTATCTTTAGTCCAGACACTTTTAAAAAAAAATTGGGGGGGGGGAGTAAGGCTAAGAGGTAATTTTAATGTCCAGATCAAACTTCTTTCAATCTTTCAGCATGATGAATACTAATGATGAGACTGCAGGCAAGCCTTAGATGTGTTTTATAGCCCTCCCGATGCCTGTAAAAGTAGTCGAAGAGAAAAAATGATTACCTCATTCTCCATCTGTCTGAGGGACATGCAAATTAGAGTGGTCAAAGGAAGGTCACAGGAGGGGGTCAAAACATTGTACAAGAGTGAAGTGAAGGAAATTGTGCCCTCGTCACGTCTATAGAAACATCTCATACCTATTCTTTGAGTCAAGTTTCAAGCTTAGAGCAGAACCACAGTCACCTCAGGTCATTTCTTGTTTAAGTCACTAGATAAGGTCTGTATCGGGTATCTTTTTTTTTTTTTTTCTTTAGGTCATGAGCAGTTGTCTAAGCATTTCACTGCATATCGTACTGTGTATGACTGTGTACGTGACAAATAAAATTTGAATTTGAATTTGATTTTGACTGCTTCAGCTCCATTAAACAGTAGTTCAGGGGACTGAATCATGCAATGCTGACATTTCAAAAACAACACATTTATAGGAGTATATCTTCTAAAATCGAGACGGAAAGAGGAAACTAAAACTAAAACAGGTAATATAGCAAGTGATTACAAGCAGGAGCATGCATATGCTTTTCATCAGAATTATAAAGCCGTATTTGCACCTTATACGGTTTTATAAATCTCAGTCACTGTGAACGTGGACACATGTGCGAACCTGATTTCTCCTCCCAGAGTTGCAAATCCTGAATACACTCATTTTACCAGGTACACCTTGCTAGTATCTGGTTGGACCACTTTTGGCTTTCAGAACTACCTTGAGACCAGAACTTGAGATCTGTAGCCTGTGCAACTAATGCAAGGCACGATGGATCCATGCTTTCATGTTGTTTACAAATTCCGACCCTACCATCTTCTGCATATCTTGTTTGTAATAGGTGGTTATTTTAGTTCCTATGGCCTTTGTATCAGCTCAAAACAGTACGGCTATTCTCCCAGGACCTCTGACGTCAACAAAGGCATTTTCACCCAGAGAACTACAGATCAATGGAAATTTGAAAAATCATTGATGGATGGCCCTCATGTTCATGTCCAAAAGTCCAATATGGACAAATTCAATAGGTGTCCGTCATCACCTTTTACAAACATTCATCTCTTCCAAACCTTTTTTTTTTATTGCCTTACTAAGTGCATGCTGGCTGGACAAGATCTAATCAAGATCGGACGCTTTGCACAAAATCTAATCCTGTCAAAATTAACTGATATAATTCTGACAGGATTGGAAAAAGAAGAATTATGAAGTTGCACTTTAAATACTCTCAGTGTGCTCGCTCGGTTGGATAGACTCCACCTAGAGTGCTAAAAATTACTCAGACTTTGGCTCATAATATGGCTATAATGTAAGAAAGGTGTTGTTATTCTACGTACTGTGTGTGTGTTTTCATATAATGAGAGTGAAAGGAGATAAAGTAAGAGCGAGGAGTATCCGCTTCAGCCGGTGTTCATACATTCCTTCATGCAGAGTTTGTCTGTGCGTGCGTACATGTGAATCTGATGATGTACGTCTTTGTGTCTTCTGCATGGAAATCAACAATAACATTATAACCCAGGGGAGCCTATTAAGAGTAGACCTCTCCAGCGTGGCTGTGTGTGTTTAAAAATAGGAGCCATGTGTTAGAGTGATGGGTGAACTTCCCCGGCTTACTCAGGGGGACTCAATTAAAATGAGCAATTTTTTTCCCCACTTCCCTAACCCACAGTACGAGGACTCAGGTGCTGCCTTCAAGCATGGCATTTGTGTGAAGGGGTATGTATTTCAGTGTACTTGTATTACTCACACTGGCTTAGTGGTATATGGTCACATTATAATAACTACATTTCACCATTAAGATGTAAAGTTTAATGTAAGGGCAGGTTTATGTTAATCTCTAATCATCTTAATTTAAGTTTGCAAATCAAGTATTTCTAACCAGACGTGATGCATTGCCATATTCTTGTTTTGAATGATGCCCTTAGAAATTTCTAAAACTGAATAAGAAAGACTCCAAAGGTACCACAGTTGAATCCAAAAAAGGTGCAGTAAGCCTGTTTCACCATCCCATACCATCCCACATGCTTTATTGGTTATACTATGATCCCTTAACAGTGTGTGGTGTGCTATCACAGTGGGACAGCTGTGAAGCCATGTCACTGGAGCATACTGCCACAGTGGCACCATGTTAATTCGACTGTCAGCATGTTCATTATAATACCAGAGAAAATGGGACGGAGGGACAGGGACACACTCTGTTCTGGTAAAATCCAACCTGGTGAAGTAGCATGGTTGCTTAAATACAGCACATTACAGTAATGACAGCGTTTCTTATCTTCAATATTGCACAGAGAAACGGCACATGATTACTGGCAGTCAAACAGAGGGAAAAATCTGAATAAGTACAAATTAATTCCCCACGTTGCCTTGTGCGGATGTGTGTTTTTGCACAGTCCAAACAAAATTTTGACTCTTTTCCAGACCATGTGAAGCTAAACGTAATCATAATAGTGTTGGTTGACTGTTTTACATGAAGGCTGCACAAAATCCATATAAAACACTGGTAAGTGTCATGCTATGCTTTTTTCGTTTCACTAAGTAATGGTTGACAGTTAGCCTTCAAAACAGCATGGCCTCTTTGTGTTTAGTCAGCTAAACTAAAGGAGAAAAGGAGAGTTTTAATTAGTATTTTTTATGTTACTGACAATTTATGCAAAATCCATACAAAGTCAAATGTTTTTTGATCAAAATATTCAATTTTGTTTTTGTCATGGTGCTAAAGCCTGGTGTTAACAGTGTCCATTGCATTGTTTTATCCATGGTAGCTCAGTATTATGGTAATATGGTGATATACATGATTGAGTTCTTCATGCTATAGCAGTGCAGCAAATACAAAAAGCCCACAGCTCACAGAGAATTGTAAATAAAACGAACTATACCTTGGTATTGATACGTCTTGGCTCTGTAGGAGGTGAACCCTCACTGCGTCGGTCCCATCAGCTGCTAAACTGTGCACTGTAAGGAAGCATTTAATGACCTTGTCTGTGCCGTGCCAAAAGACCTTTGGATTATTTACTCCTTGCCATGTCTTTAAAAAGAAAGATTTAAACCTCTGTTATAATGGACTACATAAAATTTTTAATCTATTGGATTGTTACCTTAAGTACTCAACTTTCCAAAATGAAAATGTTATTTTTCCGTATGGCTCATCAACTGCAACAGCAACAGTGCTGTGCTGTAGTGAATATAAGGTTAACAGTATATAACTGTTAGTTTAGCGGTTTTAGTAAGCAGTTTTGTCTTATGGTTTTTAGGCTGTTGTTGTTATGTTCTAGCTCTAGTTTTATTGCAATGCTCCATACTCTTTGCACCACATAATTATATTGCTGCTGCATTCAGCATGTGAGCAGTTATGCTAATCGATGAATGTGTTTAATCGCTGCTCATCGCAACATGACTCACATTTTTTAACCCTGTTCTTGATCACACAAACACTGGAAACCTCATCACAGACACAAACACAAGTTGATCAACCGTAAATAAAATTTGTAACATAAGAAAACAGCTAGTAGCTTGCTGGTAATAATTTCAAAGAGTTTGCTTGTACTTTACTGTTCGCTACAAAGGTCTCTTGTATTTTTACAGCAGGTTGCTCCACTCTAGATATCGCTTCCGTATTTATGCTGTTGATGCAGGCAGAGGTATAAGACTGTTCATTTGGAGATAGACCCGTACAGCAACCAGCAGGACTCCACTTTGCAGCTCTCACACTTGAGACTCAAATGGCATTACTAACTCTGTAATCTAATCATTGGCCAGTGTAGTAATGTGGTCCACAGCACAAGCCCCGGGAAACTCCTGGGCATACAACCAATTAATTAAGTTAATTGCATGGTTCGCTTAATTGATTACCTTGTTATATTTGCTAGCCTTGATAAGGCTCCATTGCACAGCGAGATAATGTAGACATAATGTGAGTATTAGCCCATAGGCAGCGCTGCTTTCAGGTATCTCTTTCTCTCTTCTCTCCAGTCTGTCAGTGAAATACCAAAGTGTGCAAGTTGTGCAGTGAATGAGTAATTGATGTCAAATTATCATTGCATTATCATAAGCATAATTCGTTTTATTTATTAGCCATTAGCTCAATACAGCCAGTGCAGCAGAAAATTGATAAGCCGGGTGTATGAGTGTGCATGACTGCTGCTGACTGATGCCAACAGGACTCAGCTATGCTAATGTCACGAAGACAAAGGTTGTGCAATAAAATACAAGAGGGATAAATTATGTTTCAGATCAACAATTATCTTAATAATGATAGTTCAGGAATACACATCTAAGACTCAAGTGTTACAAATGAACCGTTTCTCTCAGACAGAGAAAACAAGAGCTACAGTGGTGTGCGTGCATCCTTCAGAGTAAAGGTTGTTAAAGCCAGAGGCATTTATCAGTGGAATGGATTGGCCTCAGACAACTGTCATATCAGCACTGCTTTAGGGCAAGGCAACCAGCTTCTCTCTCTTCCTCTCCACTCCTTAACCCAGACTCCCTGCTCCAGTTCTCCATTATCTTGTAGCTTCTTCTCTCTGTCTTCCCTGTCTGTCTTGTCCTAATCTCCCACTCCGCCCTTCTGCTCACTCATCTCCATGCCTTTCTCCATCTCGCACTGTTCCTCTCTCCTCCCTCTCTCTCCTCTGGTCTCTCGTCTGCTGTGTGTATGAGAGATGACTCTTCCTCCTGGCCTGATTATATTAGCTTCCTGGCTTCACTCTTTTCTGACAGCTCTGACCTTGAAAGAACTGAAGAGTAAGATGTCCACTTTTACAGCTGTAAAAAGCTGCACTATTACTTTTTTCCTTCTATACCTTCCAGTTTTACACTGGAAGATAGCTGCACATAAACACATCATCATCGGAGGGATCATTAAGAAAGGGGCTGCCAGCACCAAAACATCTCACTTCAAAACTCCATCTATTTATATCCAAAGGAGCGCAGCTGGAGGTGAGGGGTGGGGGATTCGAGATGTTTTTTCTTAACTTCTTTTGTACAAAACTTTGCTTTAATGTCCCATAATGGCTTGCTGAATTAGTAGCACCATCTAACTCACAAGCACACCTTATATGCGTCTTATAAAAACCAATTACCATACCCCATCATGCTCCATGGCACCACTAAATGAACTCATTAAATACACCTAGGATTACAAATCAAAGTAATTGCCAATTAGGATTTACTTAATTGTTAAAAAAAAAAAAAGTCAAGAATTTGATGCTTTCTCACTCAGTTTGCGGCAGTGCATCAGGTTATATCACACTGTGTACTTGTTTATTGGCCAGGCCATTCTGATGATTTATAGAGACGAGAACAACTAGCCGGGATCAAATTGTGATATACTCACGGCAGTAAATGCCACAGCTGAGGCGGACGGGGACAGGCAGTGCTGTAACTAAAAAAAGGTAAACTCATGACTCTATCTCTGAATTGTATCAGGACAACCAATGCCAAGGTGAGCTCAAACTTTTGTTTGAGTTTCGACGAGTAACAACGGAGATCTGTCTTCTGAGCTGAAAATGAAATGGCAGCACTCTGAGGCTGGAGGCTACTTTAGTTCAGGGCTGCTTTGAGCGAATTCCTAATGTCAGAAGGCTACGATGACAATATAGCAGCAGGTGATTAGCTGAGGGCTCATCAAGTAAATATTTATCATGTTCACCATCTTATCTTAACACAAGGAGGAGTTAGGGCTAGTGGAAATATCTGTATTTTTTTTTTAAGCTGTTAAAAATACTTTAAGGTGCCAGCATCAAATTTCATATAATCCAGGAGTTGGAGACCTGCAGGTTTTCAGTAAAAATAGCAGCTTATGGTGACACTAGAGGAAAAAAATTCCTGGGACCTCTACAAGTCCTTAAGATTCACATCTGTTGGCTATGGATGTCTGTTGAAAATTTCATGCAAATGGATCCCATTGAAATTTGAGTCTGGAACTAAGCTGCAGATCCCCTGCCAACACTGCCCTCCCCAGTCTGGATGATTAAAACAGGCGCTAATTGTGGGATTTAAATGCAGAACTATATTTTGGAGTTTTCTGTGTTTTCTGGTGCACTGTCTGTGGGGTATGGTAAATGTCTTGTTACTCTGCAGCATGATCTATCTAAATGCCTTGGGCTCAGCTATGGAAACACCAGCCTCTCTTTAAAAAAGTGTGGCCATTTAAATAGAACACTAAATCAAATTTTGCCAGAGGGAATGGAAGCCTATTTTCTTACCCCCCATCACTATATATAGAACATTTGTACAATATATGGACATGCCTGTGGGTTTCTCTCAATATAGAGATCGGTAGGTGAATTTTTGCTGCTTAATTGGTTCCTTTGCACCGAGTCACAAAGAGCAGAGTAGATCCATCCCTAACCTACTGCTTAAGAAAACAATAGCGCTGCAGAAGGGGCTGAGCAAGTGCCCATTTAGCTCGTGTGCAGGAGTTAACACATGCAACCTAAAATATTCAAGAAGTACCACTCATGCGTTTGTCCTAGTTGCATCTAAGAGGATTTGGCCATGCTCACATTCCTTTTAGGGTTCTCTTGGGCTGTTACTTGTAAACTCGGGGCCCTACTTTGTGGTTGGTTGACTGAAGCTGCATGTATAAGGTTTACTGATGGGGCAAACAGCACACAGGCGGTCGTATTTGTTGGCGCACATGTGCTTCTTGACTGTGAATGTCAGTGCTTATCAGAGTAATCATGGGAAAGAAGAAAAGCAAATATATGTTTTCAGTAGTCATACAAATAGATTATCCAGGCACAACGATCGAAACCAGTTATATATATTTTTTCCTCATAAAACAATATCATGTCATGATATATTGCATGTCTATGTAATTCTTTACCTTTTCTCTTATCAGTTTAGTCTCCAGACATAGATTCGTTTTAAATCTACTCACGGTGCTTCTGGATCACAGCCAGTCTTTTGAAAACAGCAATTTCAGTCACCCGGTCTTTGGTGTCCTCCACTGCTGCTATAACATGGCAGCAGTAATAGAAAACTATAAAAGGCCTGTGCGCGATGACAGAGTAATAACAGTAGATTTAAACTGTGGCAGAACAGGCAAGCCTCTCCCAGGCATAATGACTAATACAAATGCATGTCTATGAGCCAATAGACTGAGGTCAATAATCATTGCTTTTTTAAACTTCATTATATGAACACAAAATGTTAAGGCAAACCACTTTGGTTCAGCCTAAACGAACTCCAGAAATTCCCAGGATTACGTCCAAACATATATAATTTGCTGTACGATGGGGAACATGGGAGAGAGCTACACAGAGAGGACATGCAGATGCCAATGAAATGACTATTTGGGATTAATTTCAATAAAACTAATATGAGCAGAGTCATACTGACTGTGATATGTGTACGTTTAAGACACACACACACACACACACACAGTAATTCAAAGCCATTTCCAGAGCTGAGCAGTTGCCTGCAGTGTTGCGGAGTGGTGTGACTGTGATGGGTCAAGCCTCCTACAAATGGTTTGGAATGCTAAGAGTCTCAAAAATGGGTCAGAGAGAGCTAAATGAGAGCTAACTAGGCCTGGCTAATTATGAAGTAACCAAGTCTACATTGATCAAGCTCGAAGGCCAGAGAGGCCACTGGACTGACTTGTTGTAGACAGGGTTTCTTCTAATTAGCTTGCACTAGTACAGCAGTTTCATGCAAGTGGGTCAGTGTACGAGGACAGCAAACGAATGGATGGATGGCATCAAAAGCTCTTTTAGTGTTTAGACGAGAGATGCATGTGACATCTGATCTATTGTCTCGATCTACAGTCTCCCAATAATCTGTAGAAGCAGATTAGAATTAATTAACCTCTGCAACTGTCCTATTCAAAAGCTGCTAGCATTGTGACTTAAAATATGAATCAAATTCATTAGAGTAATTCGAGATAGTAGGGTAATAGTCCCTCTGTGATCTCTTTTTAATTTCCCTTTTAAATTTCACATTAATTATTTGGATGAAATGAAAAACTATTTGTTTGAAAAGTAACTTGAGACAGAACATTTTACAACAGAAATTTGATCCTTCATAGGTAATTTAATCTCCCTAGACAGACCCAGAACAATAACCCCTTTTCTTCTAGGTTAATATGGCCACATTTCCTCAAATAGCACCTCTTAAGTCACAGGACGTCAGCCGGTCTTTGTGATAATACTGCCATCTTCCGGTGAGGATTGACGTGGTTCTGGTTTGAACAAGCTTCAAACAGAACTGTATTGTAGCTCATAACATTTGCACCACTGCTTAATCAACCAGATAATGAGCAATAAGATTTGAGGCTGTTGGTGTGAGTGTTTCTGTCAAAACTCAGGAGGGAGAGGGGGGTGTGGTATAAATATTTATCCATGGCAAACAGATCAATAGCTATTAAAAAGGTCAAGGGCAGATGATGATGGATGCTGGCTGTAGGTTATCGATAAATTCTGGCTGCTATAATGAATTACAAATCCACACATGCCTGCGCACACGCATAGACAGCAGACCAAATAATAGGGATTAATTCATTGATCATGCTTAATCTGTCATAATTAATTCCATAGGAACAACTGTGATGAGAGCAAGCCTCCATTAAACAGATAAATTATTCAACATGAGGAGGAGGTGGGCCCAAGATAAATGAGCTTGGGAGACTTGTGCAGCAGTCGCAGGCTGAGGCTAATTACAATCTTTTCTGGGAAACTAGCACAGGTTACTTACAGTTATAAATGCATGGATATAAAATACTATACAAGTGTAACTAGAAGCTAAGGTTCACCAAACAGTTCATGGAAGCACACGTGTCATTTAAGCTGACTTTAAATAAGGTTTTCAGGTGATGCATGCCATAAATATCACCCTTGTTAACCTATATACTTTTATACAGACACTTCTCTTTAGCAGGTAGTGGCCCAAGTCAGTATCACATCTCTTACCATATGTTAAGTCATGGGTTTATCCTTTAAGCCATACGTTTTTACAGTTTGTTCCTCCTGTGAACATATTGTCTTTAGTTACAGAATCAGGCCCTGGGCTCTGCACTTTCCTAGCTAACAAGAAAAGTGATTTTATAGATGATGACTGCAACAATACACCAGAGGTATAAAACTTTGTAGATTCGAAAGTAAAAGTCTGTGCATGCAAAAGGTGAAGAAATACAAGGGCAGTCTTTTTTTTTACCTTTATGAATCCCCGCATATGCACTCTCCTCTATTGCATGACTCAGTCACCAGAAAAACTGATATATTTATTTATCATTCTCCACCTGGTCTTTGTCTGTAACATCCTGGGAGACTTCAAGGCCAGCCTTTTGTGTTCCTATACAAAAGCAACTTGCTATACGGTATACATCACCGTGACGACTATTGATAGTAACAAGCATAAACTTTTGACAGTAAAAATAACATAATTTTCTGTGGAACACAGCTTAAGAGTTTATTTTCCTGCATCTATTCTTTGTTCAGCTATGCTGCATTGAATCGAAGACACGCATTAATCATATTGTATTTTATTTACTTTCAATCACCATTTACAGCTTTCTGCAGGCACAGGGTGGACACATAACATTAAGTTGCGCTATATTTTAGAATAATCGTGTTCATATTAAAAACCACCTCAATGAAGCTCTCGTTCATGCGTTTCAGAGATGAAATGCATGAAACTAAATCGCACATCATCTTTGTACACTCCTAAATATTAGGAAATATTGGTGAAAATCCTCCTAGCCATTGTAATCCTTCAACTAAATCTCTCTTTATTTTTTAAGTTTACAGACCTACTAATTAAAACAGCTGCTTCTTAATGATTGAAGCACGACCAGCTCTCATTTTTCAACTTTGCAACTTTTTTTTGTTGCACACCTGTGCATTTTTAAAGATGGAACAAATCAGACTACAGAAAAAAATCAGCGCAACACCAGCAGGGAGCAGCTGATGCTGGATATATACAGTACAGTAATGCACTGGGATAAACAAAGCAAATGAACCAACTGGACTGTGAATACAGACAGAAACGTTCTGAAATTACAATTAGAACTAGATTCTGGTGGATTTTACTTTCGATTTCCGCATTATTTTTCGATCCAAACGAGGCCGTTCATTTCACTGATCTAATAAGTTCGACCTTAAGTTTGAGTTTTGTAATAACCTTCACGTAATAAATGTCAATCCAGCTGCGGTTCATTAAAAGAACAGTCGTCTTTTCAGCCAAGGTCATCAGACTGCGTTTAAAAGAAGGTCTCTCTGCAGAGTGGACAGGTGGACTTGTTGCTGGAAGTGAACCATTTGTACTGTAGCAAGAAGAGGGAAAAAATATATTGTTACTAATAGACAGGCTACAGTTCATGGTCAGTGATCTCTATAAAGACTGATAAAAGATAAATGAATATTTATAAAATATATCAATATCTCACCAAACACGCAGAGTGGAACTTCTTTTTGCATGTGCGGCAAGCCTTCTTCGGCAGAGAGTAGTTGGATCCGTGGATGACGGAGAAGCAGATCATGCAGTCCTCTATTCCCTCAAAACGCTTATCCACATTGTTCTTCCACAGAGCCAGACCCTCCATTATACTGCCATTCTAAAAGAGCACATATAATTACATTTTCTCAGTGGTTTTGTATTCTTTTTCTTAGCCGTTATCTGAAAAGAAAGTATCTGCACAGCCCTGTAGTGCCAGCACTGGCCTTTCTACTCAACAAACTTTACTTTACCAGGATATAATACAAACAACAAGGGTTGAAAAACAACACCCCAACTTATTACAGCAGCTTCTTGCATATATACTTTTTGTTTGTTTCTTTTTGTGTACCTGATGTGTTAGGTAGGTGCTCAGCTGTAGCATCCAGTTCCTCCACTGCTGCACGGCAACACCCACACGCCTCCCACTCTCCACAGCGATAGAACCCAAAGGGTAATTCTGTGGAAGCTGAATCACCAACTCAATGAAGATATCATCCACAGAATAGGTGGCAATCACCTCCCGTGGTGCTGCTGAGCGGGCCTTGACCTGGGGCACAAAGAAAAGAGAGAGAAAAAAAAAAAAGCACGTTTTCACTGGGGGTCTTTCAGTTAAACAATCAGCCACCTGCTATATAATTAAATGCCAGGATCCTACTTAATGAACTGAATGCATTATTGTCAAGTGAGGGTTCATTAAATTCGATTTAACAGAAACTATTGTTTGTGCATCATTATACTGCAAATGTGAGGCAGGTGTAGCACTGCAGGATTTATTCATCTTCAGTGTTTATTACTACAAAAACCTTTTACCACAGGCTAAGAAGAAGGCATCTGCAGATTTCGACAAGATCGCGTAAGTAACTGCAAACGGTTCAGTGCAGAGAAGATGAGGAATTTCACATAGTAAAAGAAAAGAAAAAAAAAAGCCCAGAGGCCAGCTCAGAAAAGTTAAACATCTGGACTGTAAACTGCAGAAATGCCATTGTTTACTACGCCTCTTCCCAAAGTAGGGTTGCGACCCAAGGGAGCTGCTGGTTATTGTTTCATTATTTTTTTGTAATTTTCTGAAAATGCCAGAGAACAATCTAAAAGAAAGTTATTATGTGTGAATACATTTTTCTATTTAAAATGTAAGACGAGTCGGCTATTTCAGCTACACTAGAGTGTTCAGCTCATATACTCGGTTCCAGGCTGTGTGGCTGAGTTTCATTGATTCTGATTTCTATGATTCCACTTCATGTTAACTTTGTGATGTTAAAAAATTGAAAACATGAGAAACAGTGTGTCAACAGCGGCTTCATAAAAGCCATTCAAAATGAAGAGAAGAGGTCTCGGTGTGTTTTTGGCAGTGAGGATGTGAATAACGAAAGCTTAAAAATGAACAAAGTAGACAGAGTAGTGGAGGAAACACTCATCGTATGCTATTATTGCATTTTAAATGGCACAATTTATAAAAAGCTGAAACAGCATATTAGAATTATATGAGAATTCTGCAATAGTTTTTTAATACCAATTAATTGCAAAAGGTTTCAGATTGTAACTTGAATAAAAAAAAGAAATCTGTACCAACAAGACAACAGATTTGGTGCTCAAACTAACTTGGAAATTTTAAGCTCTTTAACTAAGTAATAACTAAGTAAACTTACAGTCATGCTGTCAAACATTTGAGTGCTGGTGTGGACAGATGAGATCTCCTGGGCTGAGAGAACAGGACTGATGTATTTAATCGTGAACTTCTCCACGGCTGCGCTCACTCTCTTCTCCTGGCTATTCCACCACAGTCGAACCATGGCAGGCAGGTCTTGCACTGTGCTGTAGTACACACTGCAAGCCAGGTGAGGGAGCTCCCACTCAACACTGTCACACTCTACAGGGAAGAAGAACAGGAGGCGATATTTAAATCTGATGTTTAAGTACAAAAAAGGCTACATATCGTTAGCTTCATAGCATAAGTGCCTAAGTCATTTTTTGGTCAAATTGAGATTTTTGCCTAACTTTACTCCCCTACCACTGCTGCATCATCCTGTCCGTCTGAAACACAAAACACAAAAAAATGACTTAGGCACTTATGCTATGAAGCTAACGATATGCTCTCAAGAGAAAAGTTGAGAACTCCTTGGAAACACCACATTTATAGGCCGAGGTTACGATAGGGATGAGGGAAGTGAGAAATCGATACACAAACTGGCTTTGGTGATACAATACCAGTGTAAACAGAGAGCAAGGCGCAAAGGCAAAGGTGCTGATTTACCCGTTATGAACAACACTAACCCTTGTTTTTCAATGGCCACTGAATTAACTGATGGGAGATACTGTGGAAACAACGGTTTACTGACAGTCACTGGTGAACATATTCACTTGTGAACCAGCGCTGAAATCTTGGTAATCTAATGGGTTAAACTTTGTCTCGTAACTGTAGGTGTGTATATGTTGCTTACTGTCAACAGCCAGATTCAGGCTCTCTGTGAAGAAGGTTTTAGTCTCCCTCGCCTCTGCCTCCTGGCCTGGATAGGCCGGGTTCTCGGGCATCAGTTTGAAGACGTGGAGAAGGAGTTTGTTAAGGGAGCAGCTTCTCTTAAGGTACTGGGCATAATTGGCACGCAGCTGCAGAAATTATTAAGACAAGTTAATATTTTGGAAAATACCCTCAATCAAATCTCATTCTCACCACAGAACTAATATGGCTTGCTCATATTCTGTCACACAATTAAATTTAAAATTCCATCTTGTGACTCACATGCGACGGTGAGGATTTAAAAAAAGTCAGAAGCAGCTTCCAGGACAGCAAGTATCCTAGTATGCAGGAGTACTCCACGCTGAGAGGCTGGACCACTGCAAACTCTCCCACCTGAATGCCTGACAGGATGTTATCACACAGCTCTTCACAGGTTGACAGGATGGCCATCAGAGACGCTGGAGGAGACCTGAACACAAGATCTAACTGTAAGAATCACTTAAAAATTTTACCTATAACAAAACCTGACAATATTTTGTATATGACAAAACAAAGAAAGTGGAAAAGAAACCATTGCATCTGTGCAACAAGACGATCCCAAATGACTTACAGGCATGGCTCATCTCTGTCGTCGTCAGATTTATTGTTGTCGCCTTCTCCATCACACTCGGGCAGCTGAGGCATGACCCTGCATTGACAAGAAGAAAGTACATTCATTTTTTATACCTTACCGTATACGTGAGGGGACTATGTGCAAATGCCTGCAGGCGCTCAAGTTTTCAGGACAAATATAACACTGTATATTCGAAATCCTCACTTTTCCAATATGTGGTAGACGGCGATCTGAAGAGGTCTGGCCTTAAACAGGAGCAGAGGACAGAAAGTGTTGAGGAGTGTTTGAAGAGGCTCTGGCAGGTTCGTCTTCTGGTCCGCTATGAAGCGCGGTGGCAGCAAGTTTTGGGTTAGCTGCTGCACAGGTACATGCGTCAGTGCAACACCGACTGACTGCAGTACTGCCAAAGGGAACACGGGGTCATCTGGTTCAGCAAAGGCCTCTGAATAACATAACAAAGAGAATGATTAGAGTACTACATACAGGACTATGTAATGCTTTAACATGTACATCATCTTCCTAAACCATATAATAGAGAGATACGTTTGTTTGTTTTTTAAAAAAGACAATTACTTACACTCATTATGCACTTGTGCATATGTAAATAACCGACATTAAATATCATACATGCTATAATACTGCATATATTTAAATGGTATTCAGAAATTAAAACATTTACATATAAATTTATCTAATGACAGTGAATTAATTCCACTAAATTTGAAGTCCTTTACTGTCAGGAGCTAAAACATCTGTCTTCTTCTTCAACCGATCCACTTTATTTGATTTGGCACAGATTTTGCCTCTTCAGATGAAACCCTCTGAGGGACTCGTGTCTGCTCCAGGTCTCAAACCAGGGATCTTTCACACATTAGGCAAACTGTTAACTACTACACCATGAAGCCACTGAGGAGATTAAAAAAAACCTCTGGAGATTCATATTGCACACTGTCTGCCACATGTTTTTACTTTAAACTTCACACATGACAAGTAGGGTTCCACTCTTTGCATTCCTATTGATTTAAAAAGTGTGGTTGTTTGCAGTGAGACTAGTTATGACATATCTGCATTTCACCTTTACTTTGAAAAAATTAATTTTCAAATAAAAGTGCTTGTGGGACAGAAAGAAACAGAGATTTGTTCTAAATTTAATTCTGAAAGTGAAGTATAATGGTTTGAAAAAGTGTTTGCCCACTTCCTGATATCCTATTTTTTGTATGTTTGTCCCAGTTAAACGCTTCAGTTCATCAAACAAATTTAATATTAGACAAAGACAACACGAGTAAACACAAAATGCAGTTTCTAAGTAAAGGTGTTTATTATTGGTGGGGTGGGGTTGATTACTGCAACGCCTGTTCTCAATCAAGAAATCACTTAGATGAGACCTACCTGACAAAGTGCAGCACACCAAAAGATCGACATCATGTGAGACCACAGTGAGAGCCATTATAATGGCAAAAACATGGACAGCGGTGAACCTTCTCAGGGGTGGCTGGCCGACCACAATTACCCGAAGAGCACAGCGACGACTCGTCCAAAAGGTCACAAAAGACCCCAGAACAACATCCAAAGAACTGCAGGCCTCACTCGCCTCAGTTAAGGTGAGTGTTTATGACTCCACCATAAGACAGACAATGGGAAAGAATGGCCGGCATGGCAGAGTTCCAAGACAAAACCTACTGCTGAGCAAAAGATTTACCAGAAAACATCTTGATGATTCCCAAGACTTTTGGGAAAATACTGACAAGACAAAAGTTGAACTTTCTGGAAGGTGTGTGTCCCATTACATCTAGTGTAAAAATAACACAGCATTGCAGAAAAGGACATCACGCCAACAGTAAAAATGGTGGTGGTAGTGTGATGGTCTGGGGCTGTTTTGCTGCCTGAGGACCTGAAAGACTGTCTGTGGTAAATGGAACCATCAATTCTGCTGTCTACCAAAACATCCTGAAGGAGAACATCCGGCCATCTGTTTGTGACCTCAAGCTAAAGCGCACTTGGTTCTTATAACAGGACTATGATCCAAAACACACCAGCAAGTCCACCTCAGAATGGCTTAAGAAAAACAAAATAAAGACTTTGGAGCAGCTTAGACAAAATCAACGACCTTAAAAAGGCAGTTCATGCTCGAAAACCCTCCAACGTTTCTGAATTACAACAATTCTGCAAAGATAAGTGGGTCAAAATTCCTCCACAGCGCTGTAAAAGACTCGTTGCCAGTTATCACAAAAGCTTGATTGCAGTTGTTGCTGCTAAGGGTGGCCCAACCAGTTATTAGGTTTAATCAGATCATTTATTCACAAAGGGCCATGTAGGTTTGGATTTGTTTCCCCTTAACAATAAATACCTTAATTTAAAAACTGCACTTTGTGTTTACTTGTGTTATCTTTGTCTAATATTTAAATGTGTTTAATAATCTGAAACATGTAAATGTGACATACATATAAAAGAAGAGGAACTCGGGAAGAGGGTCAAACACTTTCACACCACTCTCTGCTCTTGCTGATAATGTTTGTCCACTTTCAACTTCAGGGTCGTGACTGAGGTATCAACTTTCTTCCACAATTTCCGACTGAATCTCTGGATCAAAAATGTACTATTCAGTTACACAGAGGATATGTGCTATCTAATGTTTAGCAAAATTGGGGAAAGAAACCCACCATATCCACACATACCTGTGATACTGACAGGCAGCGGTAACAGCAGGTTGTAGATTCCCTCTACAAAGAAATCTGTCCATTCGCCAGCCAGTTCTGGTGGCAGCTTGTCTGCTATATTGGACGAAGATAATGTTGTGAAGAACTCATTCAGCTTCACTATCAATCCAGCGTTCTCGCACACAAACAGCTGCACCCATGGGTTCCATAGACTTCCAACATTCTCACTGGCAGTCTGAGATTGAAAGCAAGCAAATAAAGTCGAAGACTGTGAGAAATAAACATTCTGGGAGTAGCAGAGTATCACAACAAAGACTAACAATTTAAATACAGTGAAAAAAAACAAAAAAAAAAAACAGCCGTTTTCACAGATAAACTCCAAACAATGTTTGGGACTCTGCAGTGCGAAGACAGCTGGAGGATAATCCGTTTAATGCCTGATCATACTGGTTTGGACGTTTCTGTTTTCACATGGCGCTCAGCGGGCTAAAGTTTAGAACGATTTTTGACTGCGGTGTATATGTGAAAAAGGCTCATCTATGAGATACATCTCACCTCCAACCATGCCAACATAGAGCACAGCAGGAAGTCCCACTGGCTTCCCCCTAGAATTGCTGGACAGCGAGTCACCAGCCAGGACAGGAACCGCATGATCTCCACACTAAGGTTCAACTGCTCTGAAGTTGCTTTGGACAGGTCACTAAAACATGTGAAATAGAAAAAGCAGTCAAAACCAGTAGAAAATACACCAGTGAGTCACACAATTTAACCAATTGTAACCGTTTTTAACTTTATTGAAGAATATACCATTCTTTAAAAGAATTGACCAAATCTGGTATAAAGTATAGCCAATTTAATCTTACCTTATCTTATAGTAGGACTTGTTTTCCAGCATATTTTACAGATGCCAGTGGTGCAAGGGGTATGTGTCAAATTAACATTCATGTGAATCATCTCGTTTAGTAGGTACAAACCACATTTTACCAAGAACCCCCTATAAGACTTTAGCATTTTGGAACTGCTCATTTGCTTCTTACTTTATCCCGTGACCCCTGGAATACGATAACCAATGTTATCGAGATGTTATAAACTTCAGCTGTCGAGGGTTTTGATATCAGTGTACACAAACTTTGTGTTTCGAGAGATTAATAAACAGCTTATGCAGTTACATTACCAGCTAAAGAGGAACCAGTCCTCCCTGCTGTTCCTCCATTCCATCACAGTGGCCAGGATAGCCTGCACAACCTTGTCCTCTACTTGTGTGCTGGCATTCAGACAGCACAGCAGCACTGCCAGACACCCATACACATCTGAGACACACAGGCACAATTATTATTCACTTCTTCAAGCGCAAAATAAGCATGTGTTCATTTGTGTGTATATTCATATGTGTGTTCTTACTTTCATCCTCCTGCCAGTTGACTAATCCAGCAGTAGCCAAAGCTACAAGACTCTCCCTGTCTTCATTGCTCATACTGGGGCAGAGTACCTGGAGTGTGTTCAGTTTGCTTTGAGACACTGGGAACAAACTAGTCAAACACAGAAAATTATGAATATGCAACACAGCTACAAAAGCAGCCACATGACAGCTCTGAGTGTGAAATCCGTGAATTTAAACTATTTTAACTGATCAATTGCTGACCTGTTTGCACTACCATAAAGCTTCCTCACTGCTGCGCCTTCCAAGCTGTTGCTGTGGATGTAGTTTTCTAGAGTCAGAGACCACAGACCTCCCTCTGTCACTGACCTAAATGGCAACAAGACAATTTTAAATAAATAAATAAATCACTGAATGGTGTTTTAAATTACTGCCTAGAAAGTGAGATGTGAATCAAAGACAGAGCAAAAAACATAAATGAGATATTTCCAGTAGAGCTGAAAACTCAATAAATCAGCTTCTGTTTATACAGAATTTTACGACACAGGCTGGTCTTGCCAAGTGCTAAATAAATCTGTTCTTTGTCAGGAATTAGTGAGTAAATATCACCTCGTGTAGAGAGTCTCCAGCAGGGGTTTCATTGGAACCTGTCCATTAAGCCCTTCTGAGAGGCCCCAGTCAGTCAGCATGTTGTGATATGTCGACACCATCGTAGGGCTGTAGTTTAACTCCTTACACCACTGCAGAGCGTAAAGTAGTTCTGAAACTAATGAACAAAAGGGCACCAAAAAATGGATTAAACATTATAGTCTGTCAAATAAAAAAATACATCATGTAGTCTCGGAATAATAAAAAAAAAAAAAAAAAAACTGAGTTGAGGGAAAACTGTAGCTCATGGTCTGTTCAATTTGTCTACCTGTGTATGTAAGGTTTTGTTGAAGTGAAGGACTTTCTGCCTCACTCTGGCCACCATGTGTGAATGCAGCACTGTGTGCCACCTTCCCTAAAAGAGCACAGGCACACAGGTGGGCTGGCAGCTTGTTCAACTCCCTGAACTTCCACATGTCCATGGAGGGTTTTTCACAAACATCTCGCAAACGGCTAGACAGTAAAGGGCTTTTGATCCACTGAAGACACAGAGAATAGGAGTAGAACTATGGATTAGTATCAAATATATAATTGCAAGCTTTAATTTTAAAAAAATTCTTCCATTTAAAATATTTGCCCATTGTTTGCCAGCGCCCAAATGATCCCTTTAGTAAAATTGATGCGCATTAAGGTTACCGACCTGAGGAGGTAAGGCCCGCCTGATTCTTGTCCACTCTGTCTGGCTGGGCATCAGGAGGGTAAAGAACTGGATGATGATGGAGGACGCCTGATCACAGACAGAGATGATCGACTCCACCACGCTTTGTACGGCCAAAACTAGAACCTGTATGCTGTAACAAAATAACAGCCAGAAATCTTAATTGCAACAAGACAGGAAAAGATTCTTCAAGTATGCATCACATGCAATAAACAGGTCAGAATTAATTCAATTACAGACCACTTTATTTTTTAAAGAAGCATTTCCTTACCCTTTCATATCCAGCGGTGTGGCAAGCAGCTGCTTCCTCACCCAAACAGCTGCACTGTGCAGGAAGCCGCCCTCTTTGACCTCATATTCACAGTGTTGGACCAATGACTGGACCCCAGCCACGCACACTTTCCTCATTTTATGTAAAAGTGAGTCTATCAAAACAATATCACGACAAATGAGTTTTGCTTTGTTTGTTTTTAAATCATACCTGTCAAGTATGCATGAGGCTTGTGCACTGTGCAAATACCCACCAGATAAGTGAGTGTGCGCCTGATCTTGAGCCGTGAGCTGGAAGACGGTGAGCAAGAGCTCCTCAGCGGAGACGAGAAGAAGGCAGTCTTGTACAGAAGAGAAGAACGTGGAAGCCACATCACAAATGAAGGAGATGAGTGGCTCCATGTTGCCTTTATCTGATAGGCTTTTGGTCTCAGACAGAGTGGCGTGGAGTTTCTCCAAGATTTTCTCCATGTACACCTCTCCGATCAGAGACTCTGCATATGTAAAACAGACAGAACACGTGATTTTTGAGTAAAACAAGCAAACAAAAAAGTATTTTTTTTTTGTAAAAATGTTTGATTTTGTGTTCACCATTGTTGTGATGCTGAGAGAGGACCAGGCTGATAAGCGTCCAACTGTGGCCGCTTGTAGAAGAGATGGAGTCGCAAGAGCTGCTCCCCACCTTGCAGAGCTCCTCAGTCAATCCCAGGAGTTGTTCACCCAGAACCGAACCTTTTAGCCAATCACTGCAGCTCTTCAGAGTCTCCGGATCCGTACATGCCTGACAGGAAAGATAGCAGAGCAGCACAGACAGTTCCAGCATCATAAATTTGATATATATGTAGGGAACAAGCTGAAGAAAAGAAAAAAGAAATGAGTGAGTGAGTAGCACATACCCTCTGAATAATCTGCAGGATAATTCCCCATGACAGACCCATCTAGAAACCAGAGTGAAGAGTGAAAATATTAGCACAGGAAAAAGGTTTGAGATGAATCTCCAGCAAATGTGGGGATCCTGATGATAGTGAAGACGACATTAAGTTTCACATCTGCATCTCACCGTGGTGATATGGTTGAGGATGCAGTTGGTCTCCTGCCCACTGCAGCAGTGAAGCGAGCTGAAGACCATCTCCACCAGGTGCTCGGTGTCTGTGCGCCCCTTTTCAGCCAGCCACACCACCACCCGCTCCAACAGGAACTGCACTGCTGGATTTTTCATAATCCCCTCATCCCTCTGCTTCTCGTCTTTTGTCATTTTGTCATCCAATTCAACCAATGTCTAAGAGAAGCACAGTTAGGGTGAAAAAAATGAAACCTTCAATGAGCTATAAGAGCTGGTAAGGATGAAATAATTTTCACTATTGAATCCAAAGGGTCATACAAGGGTTCTTTCACATTTAAGACTTCATTAAAATTACAGATAATTAACGTTACCATCGGCAGTTTTGCAAATCATGACACCTATTTGTAAAAACAATGTTTTCACAGATTTTGCAATTAAGAAGACAAATTCATCGGGTGTAAAAAAAAAAAAAAAAAAAAAGAAGATTAGCAGAACACAACCACTAAAAATCAAAGGAAGGAATAAATGATTGACATTAAAATACAATTCTCTGCAATTAAAGTTAAAAATTAAAAAACAAATGACTTACACTGAAAACTCTGGGGGTGTGGAAAGACCGCATAAGATGGGAGAGGAAAACAAGATGTCTCTCTGAGTTTTTCTCATTCACATGCACCAGGCACAGCTGTGCCAGCTGGCACACTACATCTTCAAAATGCTGCGTCTGTAGGGACCCAAATGCTTTCTCATTCACAAGCTCTGACACCGCCTGCGCAAGCTTCTCAGCGCCATCCCCCTCAACTCCAGTTTTCTCATTTTCTTCTGGTTTAGAAAAACACAACCTGACAGATTTCTTCTTCTGTGTTTGCTTTTTGTTTACCCTCTCAGGATAACGCATCACCTGGAGAAACACGGGAGAGAATAGATTTGTTTTGGCGCCACTTTATCTGTTACCTAATGACCTTTTTTCCTTTTCTTTTTTTTGACATAAATTGCTCTGACAGTCATATTGATCTCCTGCATCCTCAGTGCCAAAATTGCCATTTCTGTGGAGAATACATTTGAGCAAGAGACTTTTCAAAAGTAAGCTTACATGTAGCAAGGTGGCTATCCCTTCCAAAGCCTGTGGATCTGCCTCCTCGTTGTCAACATAACTCACACAGAGAAGACCAAGTTCCTCCCAGAAGTCTGTCAGAAGTCTTTGAAAGACATCTTTGCTGTCACTGGCTTCACCTTCCCTTTGTAAACCTACCCTCTTCTCCCAGGAAATGAGCATTTCAGTGACCGAAAGGAAGAGAGGACCATTCTGAAGGGAAGGATTTCTTAGAGCATTTTCAAGTAGGGGTAGAAGCTACAAAAAGACAAAAGCAAATGTAAGAAAGATGCCAACCTCGCTAGCTTTACCATTATGGGAAAAGCATGCATGACTGAGTGACTCCACCTGCTGTGAATTCAGCATGGTCCTTATTTTCCCCTGGTCGTCCACATCCTCTGCATTTTGTAATACGCAGTATCTCAAGCACTCAACAAAAGATGTCACTATCGCCGCACTTTCTGATGGGCTCGTTACTGCACGCTCACTAGAAAGACTGACACAATCACACAATTGAGGTTATATAGTGCAAAAGATTATTAAGTTACATGAAGAGTAATAAGAATATTATTCATCAAATGACTTGCTAAAGAATTCAAGTAATACATTTACTTTCTGAGTGTATTAATTTGACCTGTACAATTTTCTCATTCAACATAATACATGCATACATTTTAAAAAACAGATAGAAATATACACATAAACTAATTACCCTTGTGCGAATGTAGTGAAGAACATGGTGAAGAAGTCCATCTTTGGATCAGTGACCTCTGGGGGCAGTTTACTAAGAAGCGGCATCAGATTCGGGTGTAAACCTTTAGCCATGCCTTTGCCGCCCTCTTTTAACAGAGCCCAAAGTTTGGGCAAGAAGCCTTTCTTGGCATTCACGTGTGTCCAGCAATCCTAAACCACACACAGACAAAACAACAACAAAATAAAACACATCTACTTGTTGTTGCTTAACATAATGTCTTCTTGCACTACTTTTTCACTTCATTTTAATATCAGAAATCCAGCTGTATTATCATTATTGCATGGACATGTTTTAAACATGAGCTTACATGGATTGTAGACACAACGTGGAGAACAGCCTCCCACACGGGGGGCAGCACTACAGGATCCGTGTCGTCGATACTGAGGAGGACAGCGGGACAGAGACGCGCTGCTTCAGCCTGGACCAGTCCTGGTGTGAACTCACACAGAGCACACACCATCTCAAAAAACGCCCCCCTCACCTGCAGTTGTAATTTTTACAACAGTAAACAACAGTTGCTTATTCAGTTCAGATTTAGCCAAAACATGCAAACAAACAGTAACAGAAATTAATGTCATGGTGCATTTAAAGCTTTCTGTTGGCAGGTGACAGCCCAGCAAAAACACCTTGTTTGTTTGTTTTGAGGGTTTGTTTTTTGCACACTACAAATACCATTCAAATCAGGCCTAATCAGCTAGTACCTGTGGAATCTTGTGTTTGCCATATTTCCAAAACTTTCCAGAATTAACAAGATGTGCTAGTCCTGTCTCCAGGGCCGCCCTGTCATCCTGGAGCAGCAGGGAGAGAAGTCTCTTCACCCCCAACAGAGAACTGGTCAGCATGCGCACATATTTGGCTTCCCTCTCCTCCTCCGTCAAACTTCTAGAGAACAAGTAAAAATCAGTGCCTCAGCAAAGACAGAATACATTATCATCGTGGCGCACAGTGAGAAGGATGAACAGAGGTGCTACAATGAGATGAAATCTTAGCATACTGGGAATCACTCAGTGTGTCGGCCGTTTCCTTCAACAAAACATCTTGAAGTACCTGCAATGTAAAAACAACAATTGCATGTTAAATTCAGCTAAAGCAGAAAATTCACCACGTCCACAATGATGCCACCGCTTCTACTCACATTAAGGATTTCATCCTTGCAGAAGCTGATAGCTTCAGGCTGTTTTGCAGGTGAGAAAGCAGCCTGGAAGGCCTGGAACGCAGCTGAGGCTGCAGGTGTGTGGGTGTCACACTGGGACAGAATCCAGTGACCCATCAAGCTTTTCAGAAATGGGGCCAAGCTGCGACGTACTTTTAGCACCAGCTGCTCAAAAGCCTGCTGGGTAGCCTCCCTAATGCGTCGATCGTGATCCTGACAGACATTATGAAGAGAAAACCTTTTTTAATATAGACACACCCTAAGAACAAACAAACACATATTTAAATCTCATATAAAATGTTCTTCTAGTGTAGTTTTAGGCAGCCACTTAGTGAGAAATACTTTTACACATTTTTATAATTACACATTGGTAAAAATGGGATAATTGAATTGATTGATATGAAATCTGAAGTAGTGGTTTGTTATGCACTAAATGTCATTAATTTTTCCAGAATAGTTTAAATTAATAGTAACAATAATAACAATCGAAATAATATGAAAACTAATCATGATTTCCCAATAAATGGACAGCTCACCACTGATATTTTGCAGTAAATCCTTGGCCAGTATGGTAGGATCCCTTTGACAACATCGGCATCCCGTTCCTGACACATGGACCCAAAATCCTGCACAGCCTGAGAAGATTACACATAATCACCAGACAAGTTTGGACAAAAAAACAACGTATCTAACAGTCATGTCCACACAGTATTTTATGGTACTGTTTGTAACATGTGTGTGGGTATGTGTGCTTTTTTAACTTTTTACATAGCAATTATGTCAAGTCAACTAAAGTCAAAAGTTTATTTCTATAGCACATTTCAAACAATGTCAGCTGTTATACGAAATATACACTATACACAACAGTCACTAAATCAACAACAAATATACACTAAAAACAATCAAACAAAGTAAGTAAGACTGTGCTTGCATTATAAAAAAAAAAAAAAAAAGACAATGTACCCTGCTCAACTAGAACTGAAAGCAAGTGAGAATATGTAGGTTTTTAATCAGTCTGTTCAGACTGGGCAGCTCTTATGTGAAAAGATAAGTTCTTTCAAAGGTCACAAGCCATGACTGAAAAGCTAAGTAAGATGGCATCAAAACCACTGAGACTATTTAAAACTTAGATCCTGAAAAGTGAATCCTGCTATGGAGTGCAAGCCAGTTTAAGGAGGCTAATACAGGTGTGATGTCATCACGTCATTTCTTTCCTGTTGAGAGTAAGCTGCTACAATTTGCGTTTCAGTTAGATTTCAACAAATGTTAAGTTTTTGTAAGTGACCTCTGTACACAACAAAGTGGAGTTTAACTCAAGCAACCAAGACATGATTGAAACAAACTTGCTGCTTTAATTGAACAGTTTAATCAAAAGTACAGAATTCACCGTTTTAAAAAGGTAACCATGTTTACATACAGATCAACTATTTTCAGAGACGACTCAAATGTAATTGGACAATTGACTGACAAGTAGTTTCCTGGCTGGGTGAGGAAAGTTTCATCAGTATGGAGATTTGGAGTTCACTCTAAGTGTTAAACTTTTATTTGGTGGCTGTTCACTGAAACTCTCAGTGTTTCATATGCATATATAAACATATGCTAAACTCCCAGCATATGTTTTGCGTAATATGACTTATTTACAGTGAAATCATGACGGGGTTTGTGTATCTGGCATCAAGCAGAATAACAGTTAAACTTACAGCTGGGGTTTAAACTCACCTTGAGTCTGGTGACAACATCCCTCTTCGACAATTTTCTGAGCACCAGGCGGAAATCTGCATCTACCAGGTTGTCTATGTCTTCCGCGCCGTGGACAGCTGGAACGTAACTCAGCTCCGAGGCGACGGTCGAACCGAAGCCAACAAACGCCGGGATTACGCCACCTTCCCGGGTCAGGGCCTCAGCAGCTCGGCCGCTGCTGGACGGCTAGTGGCGGGAAAGAAAAAAACGAAGTGTGGTTAGCTACATCTATCAAACACCACAGCTATGTCACGCGTTGTGATAATCAGAAGTTTACATTAGCTCTTTTTCGGCTTTGTTGTTAGCAATTTTAGCTGTTGTCTTTAACACTCTGCCTTACAGACAGTGGGAGCAACTCACCCGAACATTTCCTTTAGTTCGCTGTTTATTCTTACCCCCCATGGCTATGTATTAATCTTTAAAGTGTATATTTCCTATGATAACTCTGTAGTTACTAAAGCTGACAGCATTTCATTACACAGACCTAACGCCAGTGGTCACGCTCGTGTTCCGGAAGTCTGGACTTCCTGTTTACATCTTTCAAAGTAAAGCGCCCGTGTCAAAGTTTTATAATTCTGCCTTTTGGGTTTTTGGTGATAACTATTGGTACTGGCTTTTCTAACGAAGACTATTATCAGTGCTCGTTGTCACAGGATCTTTGCATTTTTGTAGTCAATAGATAATAAGTACTTGAAATATGCCTTGTGACAAACTAATTGCAGGAATTTGCAAAGATAAGACTGACATTTCCCTCAGATATGTCCATCAGTGTAAAATTGAGTTTTACAGAACTTTTGAAAGTTTGACTTGATTTGGAACAATGCTCATCTACGGAATTAAGTGGTCATACTTCTTATCTCCTCCCCCTGTATGTATCTTTGTTGTTGTGAATTTAAACCCCAGATAAGAATTCTTTCTTTCTGAAAACAGAAAATTTAAGTATGGGGTTAGATCTTGGAGCATTTTACTATAGCCACTACGTAATCATGGGTCATGTGTACGACTTCTTGTTGCTATCATAGATTTTTACTCTTCTTTGGTTTTCTGAGTGTATTAACAAAACCATGGTGATGATTGTGGTGTTTTGTTGTTCTAAAAATGTTTTTTTTTTTAAATTAAGAACTAATATGCATGTACTAGCTTGTATATAATCTGAATGTTATATATATATATATATATATACATATATATAGTATAAAGTCATACAGTAGGTTTGCTTGGATTCTAAAATATTTTAAGTTTGCACTTACCATGCGACATAGTTTGGGAATTAATGTTAAACAAATTTTAATTTATATTTTAAACACACTGCTACACACATAACAGCAGTAGCAGTAACATTCTCAAAAAACTTGAAATCGCTTGTGCTTACTTCCGTTAATTCTTTCTTCTTCTTAAACTGAAACACTGCGGGCATCTTTGCTGCCCTCCACAGACAAAGTGCAGACTGTGCAAGTAAACAGTGTTTTTCGAATTTTATACTAGGATGCTGCAAGAGAAAAGCTAATTTAAATGTCCCCTGCATGATATTTGGAAATTTTTATATTGTCTGCTTGCTAGATTTGATAAATGTAAATTGGGATGTGATACAGTGCACTGGTATGACATTTTTTCCGATTACTGTTAAAATATACTGTAAAGTATTTACTCTGATACTGATATGATGTAATTTGTGTTGTACACTCACAACTTTACGTAGTATCCTTAGACTCAGAATTTCATTAACTGTAAAACGTGTTCATTTATCAGTAAAACATGCAAATGCCACTCTTTAGTAAACAACAATCTATTCCTGCAGACACATATCTTTCCAAAAACAATAATAAATACATAAATCAAAACCAAAACCAAATTGAGCTGAGTGTTTCTTTTTATTCACAGAACACAGCAGCCTTAAGGAAATGCTCCAAATTCGTCAGTTTACACAGTTGATCAAAGTGGAATTTTAGTGACAGGGTTCAACTTGGAATTTCCAGTAAATTTAGATTAAAATTCTCAATGCAGAGCCTGAGGATGTAAATCCAAGTACCCAAACTTATTAAACCGAGTCAAACTTACAATCACTGCAAAGCTAACTGCAATAGTCAGTGCACTGAACAAATAATCTCTTTAGACTGTAGCATAATTACATGTAACATTCAATACATTTAAATAACCCCACCTTTTAAAATATGAGGCAGAGGTGTGTTCATAGACAATTTGCACATTCCAAACAAGTTTAAAGTGATCACACTGCATGTGTTCATTTCCCTCCCTACAACAACTGAACTAATAATTTGGTTTCTTACGTGCAAGCAAAGAGTCTCAGTGCAATTCACAAGTGAACTTACTCAGCGTCAATTAACGCTGTCAGTGTGAATGGATTTATTTTCCACCTGTGACTTTTAGTAAATGTCAATTGCAGTGAGATTTATTACTACATCAATTTGACCACAAATAACTCCTAAAATTGCCAAGTATCTCTTAAGGTGGATAAATTAATTGAAATAAATACTATCTACTGTAGTTTAACCATCTGGCTAAAATGGTACCTCTGTGTTTTGTATTGGAGGATCTACATAAAACTCCCACTGCTACTATGGATAACTGATTGAATAAGGCTACATTATTATATGTCTCCCTGCCTTTAAACACACATTCAGAAAAGATCAGGGTGTAAAATTCTTCCCACGTTCTTCCTGCTTTTAAATCAGTGTCAAAACACATCGTTGTGGCTACTCCAACAGGAGTTGTGAGGTTTAATCTCTGTGAATACAACCACTCAAACAGCACAAAAATCAGAGCAAACTGAAAGGTAACTTGCCAAAAATCCAGATTGTGTTTAAAGGATAAAAAGAATGTGGTTGAAACACACCCAATCATTTTTATTTTCAAAAGCATTTTGTTATTGAAGGAACTGTCCCAGCTGTTCGATCACTACGTCGTGTCAAATACAAACTGACAATCTAGCAAAATCTGTTGTTCATTCAGATCATTTACGTTGTTTTTCATTTTCATTAGGACTAACAAATCTTTTTATTAATGTCCATGTCAATTTTGACAAAAATGACAGAGCTAAAATGAAATTGTACGTTTCACTTTTTTCAAACAAGTGACCTGTAAAGTTCAGTCTTTGTCAGTAAGTGAGCTTCTACAGCTCAACAATTAACCCTCAAGAAACCCTGTTTTGAACTTGGGTGCAATCCAAAGCATATCTTTTTCATAACACATCACTACTTCTGCAGCATCACACCTTTAAAAGAAAAACAAAATACCCTTAAGTTCCTCAGAGAGAACAACCAGGCTGTTAGTTTCATGTTGAGGTAACCAAAGTCAATCTGTTGGTCCCAAATCATCCAAGTTGGATGTCACCTCCCGGTAGAAGCACTGTCTTGCTGGGCACCGTGGTGTAACGGGGGTCCAGTTTGGGCACAAAGCCTTTAAAGTCTCTGGAAGCCTGAGTCCCAAACATGTCTAGCACCTGTCGGTTCATCAGAGCAAACCTAGAAAATCAGAGAGAGAAAAGGCCCTGTACAGTTTTATTGAAGACAACACGAACAAAGCTGATGTTGAATAAAAGTGACAACTTATCTAAAATATTGTTCGTTTATATGAGATTCCTGCAAAGTAACTTTGATATCTTCTTGTATGGTTTGGCTCAAAGCCTGATTAACAACAAGCACTCCAAGTACACAGGCCTCTGCAAGGCAGCTCAATCTCTGGGCACTATTTACTCTTAAGGGTAGTAATACTGTCATTTTCATATATTCATTTTGTTTTCATTGGTATTTTTAAACGTACTTTGAGAAGTTTGTAGCGCAGCAAAAATCAGATAAGGTTTACTTTAAATATACAAACATTTTGCAGGAGTAGGTAATGGATAACAGGAATTGATTGGTAAATAACTGGACATGAATAACTTGAGTTTATTATTTATTATTACACTACATTACATTTCTAACTAACTAGCCAGCTCATTCTCTTTCTCTCCACAATTCTTTGCAGGCATCTCATACTGGAGTCAACTTGAAAGAAAGGCAGATGAGAAATATAAAAGTGAGGTCAGAGGTCAAATGTGACATGATATTTGGATGCAAACTGTAATGTGATATTTAGAATCCCCACACACCAGTATCATTTCTGAAATGTTGCCAATACAAACGAATTAAGTAAATTTTAAGCATATTTTTAAAGACACAAGTATGACCTTATTTGACCTTGAAGAAGCGGTCAGAGGTTCAAAGTAAGATGACATTTACAATTTCCATACATCCATACCTGCCCTGGGTTAAACGCAGCAGGAACTTCCAGTAAGTTGGCCTGAGGTTCTGCACTTCCATCACAGCCTGTGTAGAAGCCATACATCAAGCATTATATCCTTGCTCAGCTTTAAAAAAGAAAAGAAAATTGTGTGAAGCATATGTATGTGAGTAAGAAAGCATGTTTACTTACAGCATGGAAGCAGATCGCAGTGGAGATGGCATATATGATTGTGTCTGCATGTGGAATGTAAGGCAACCGGCCAGCCTCAATGCCCTTGAAGTAGATAGTCTAAAGAGAGGGATACATAGGAAATGTTGTATATGTTAAGTGTATTTGTTGCAGTTTCTGAAACATGTTTACGTGGCTGCACATGTCAGTGATTACTACATAAAACCAGGCAGAGATACCTGAATAATGATAAAAATGTGGTATTTATCAATAAAGCATTAATTCTGTTTTTTTATATTGATACAAGTTTATTATTACATTTACACTTTAGTTCAAAGACAATATATCAGTATGAGGACCTTTTTTTTTTTTATTTCTATGATTTTTGTGTTTGTTTTTACCTCCACCAGCTTAGAAAAGAGATACATGGATATTGTTGTGCTTTTGTAGAAGAACATTGAAACTCCAGCCAGGAAGCCTTCAGGAAAAAGAGAGATGGAGAAACATATGAGAAAAGAAGTTAATCAGCAAAGGCACAACAGAATCCCGAGGAGGATCATTCTGCAGGGACTTTATGTGACAGGTTACACCATCCTGTCTCACCAGCTATAAGCGCATGGAGTTCATCATCAATGTTACGCATCCAGCGCAGCAAGCAGCTTGTTCCCTGAGTGAAAGAAAAGCACAATATACAACAACATGGCAAGGTTAGACAAGAAAAAGACAGGAAATCAAATGTGTAAGCAGGAAAGGAACATAATAAAGATACTAATAGAAAACAAAACAGCACATCTACCTTATAGATACTGACGAAGGAGCCTAGAAAAACCCCGAGTTGGAAGTTCTCTTTGTTGTAGAAGAGGGAGGGAAGCCGGGAGGGTTTCGAAAACATCTGTCTGAATGCTGATGGCACTTTAAGTAAACACTGAATCACGTAGCCAACACTGAACATCCTGACAAAACCCTACGGTGACAAATGATAACAAATCTTAATCAAGTATCATTATTTAAGATGTAAATGAATAAGCATTATGAGAACATCACAAAGGATTGGGATCACACAAAAACTAACTTCTTGGGAAGAGGGAGACTTACTTTGACACAGTAGGATATGCAGTTGTCATTATAATGTTTGCAACATCTGTGTCTTGGTCCCCGTTTGCATCTGGATTTGGGAAAAAAAAAAAAAGAAGAAGAAGAAAAATAGTTCATGTAAGCCACAATCCAACACACTGCCATGATGTCGGGTGTGTTTTCTCTCACATCGATTCGAGCAGTTTCCTGGTGGAGGATAGAAGAGTCTTTCTTCTAGAGTCAGGCCTTTCTGCTGATGGCTGTGAATCATCAGCCAGCACAGAGTGTGTTGGGATCTCTTCTTTCCCAATGATGAATCTAAGACAGAAAACACACACCACTTCTATAAACTTTTATCTATAAACCTTTTTCATCAGCAGTGAAAATGAAGGCATCAATAGAAACGGGAACAACTTACTTCAATGCGGAGAATGCAAAGCCTTTGAGACCATCTTTACTTCTATAGTATAAAACAAAATTCAGCTTAACCTTAAAGCATTAACACTTGCAACAATGTGTTCACTGTGCTGCTCTAACCTGAAGAAGAACATAAAGAGTGATGAAGTAATGCAGAACAACAGCACCTAATGGGAAGCAGAGAGAGAGAAAGAATCAAACACATGACTCATTTCACCACTGTGCAGTCTTGTCAGAACTATAAAGTCATAAATGCTTCTTTTTGGATCCGTTGATACTTTTTACTGAAGTCTGTTCAGTTTTCACAACTGGAGTTCCCTGTAGTTGCATTATTAGACTCATAATCCAACAACAAAAACAAGAGAGAGTCTTAAAAAAAAATTAGGTTGGCAGTAATTTACATGATCTAAACCTAACCCTGATAACAAGCTCATAGCCCCACCCTTTGACCTTACCTCGCCATGTTTAATGGGTTTGACGACACCTCGTGTCACTGCCATGCGAAACAAAGTCTCAGTGGCCTGAGAACAACATTACGCTATTAAAAATGCAGACACATAGCAAGGTTCACATACAACTACTAATATTCGAAAGAAGCGGCCCTTACAAGATTTGCCATGTATATTGTCAGCAGCCCTCTCCTGTGAGGATGAAAAAGAAAGAGGCGAAAAGGCAAAAAGTAAACTATGTGAATGAAACATGTTTGAATCTAGGAGAGGAGAGAAAAAACATACTGAAACGTAACAGACGGGCATCTCACCTGCTCTTGCGCTCCAGCAGGATGGCAATATAAGAGGCTGGCAGTGCTGAGCCAAACCCAACAGACCAGGAGTAGAAGCCTCCCAAAAGTCTCCTGCAGTTAAAATACACTGCATTATTTCACTTCCTTTTTTTTCCCAGCTGGGACGTTTCAGTGAAGACAATCCCACACTGTCAGCACAAGATTTTGTCAGCTCTTCCGTCTTCCATTTTTCCATGATAAGGAAAGTATTATCCAAGTATTTAAAATGCGCACTTATTGAAACGATAGACAAAGACAATCCAAGCTGATACTGTAGTCATACACTACTTTCTGCAATTCCCTTATCCACAAGGGGTTGCCACAGCAGTGCCAGCTCCTTATGAATAAGCAGATATCTCTGCATGTTTGATTGGCCTTCCTGACGTAACACCCAAGGGATTTGTATCTACTCCTGGAAGGTCCAGGGACCTTTTCCTTATTAGTCAAACCATGACACTATAGAACCACCTTTTACTTTACTCTAAATGGGACACAAATTTACAAAATTATTTAAAAAAAATGTTTTCTTAAACTAGCAAACAAGACCATAAAGTTAATAGTGGGTTTATTTTATCACAGATGTCCACAGAGGGTGACCCTAATGCAAACATGACCACAGTGGCCAGGACATGAAGCTGACACACTCAGATGCTGACAGGTTAAAGGAAAGGAGGCACACGTGGAAGAAGCTAAAGTGGCTTCAGCTTCAGCAGGTGTGGTTCACAGAACATGACCGTTCATGCTCAGTTTATCCATATATCATACTGTATACATTTCACTTTCGTTTTCATTAATAAACATAATGACAGTGCAGCTTAGTGCCAAGTTTGTGTTTACATACTCTAGACATGGGTTCACTGACCTGAGAATGCAGAAGAAAACGATGAAGAGACCCCCATTGGTAGTCAGGAAAGAGGTAGACCAAAAGATCTCTGGGATAAGCCTTTTTAAGTAGTAATCCTTCTTCCTTCTCCTTAGAACTGCTGCTATCTGCAAAGCACAGTGCGTTACTGCACACTGGAGATGCAAGACAAATACAGTTCCAACTCTGCTAAAGTTTACACTTACAGTCGTGACGAGTGCCCAGAGGGCAATGAAATTTACAAAGGGGGAACCTGGCTGAAGTTGCATGACATGTTTTTGCTCCTTTATCTCATCGGCCACATGTACAACTTGGACTTCGTACCTAAGTGCAACACTAGCGACGTGCCAGCCTATCTTTAGAGGTTTTCTGCGAACTACTAAGCCATTTTACTTTAGTTAGCTCGCTAACTTTAGCTATTTAGCTAGCCTCACAGTCTACAGTTATATTTCAGGTCAAACGTCTTACCAGGTAAAGAGGCGCGTATATTTTAAAGGACACCTCCAGAGCACTCCTAGTCACATCGGCAGCAGACTGCACACACGACGGGCTCCAAGTGTGGCCGATTTCGTAGCAGTTATGCGGTATTTTGCTGAGAGCAGCCATGTCTGTGCACAGTGACAGCAGGAAGGTGGTAGGCTGCCGTGCGCGTTCCCTAAAAGGGGCGCGGTCACGAGGATGAGCTATGCACGCGCCCGGTGCTGATCAATAAGGTTAGGAGAAGAGTCCTCTTTACACGGGTGCAATAACAGCTGTGACATTTTTATAGGTAGCCTGTTACAAGCAAGTCTTGCATCCAGCGACTAACCCAGATATGCCGAATAATTTCTTTGTTTCCGTCAGTGTAAACACACAAGTTATGGTTCAATTTTCAATTCAGCTTTATTAAGATTTGACCCTATCTCAAATTAGAAGCACAGAATGGAATTACTGCAATTATCTCCTCCATTAAACTCATGCTCTTATATCACGTGGTTCCCTGTCCCATGACAGTCAGCAAATCGAGGGCATCTCACTGCACTGTGTACAGTATGGAGAGTGATGCAAATTTTACAGAGCAGATATTCTTTGTTTAAAAACAAAATTAAATAGAACACTAATACCACACATCATCTAAAACTTGTTAGTTTTAAAGTCATAGATACGTCATATAGTTCACCAAGCTTCATGTATATTCTTGTAATGTCCCGACTAGGTCAGCAGGTGTCACCCTTGCCTCCGAAATTACGACACAAAATTTCAAGTTAGAGAATGTAAGGTTGTGTTGAAGGGAATGAGCTCAGTATGGTTTTAAGAATTTCCACTTGTTAAAAACCATTCAAGACTATTTTAAGAGGACTTTTTATTGTTATTATTTTGTTTGTTTTGTTTTGAATGCACTTAACACTGACCTATGAATCATCGAGTAAAAACGGATGAAACAGTGGGTTTTTTTTGCAAAAAACCATAGTTTGTTCCTATTTTAACTAAATCTGTCAAACATTTTAGTGATAACACAACTTAACAGGCATAAAATGGTATTTTTATCATCTACAGCACATGAACAGTATCTGAAACTAATGTTCTTAGGAAATAAGAAAAAATCCTGCAAATATATAGCTTGACATATAACTTGTTATTAAGTAACTTAAATAATATTTCGCTAAAACTTAGTAATCTTAAAGTAAAGAAGCTATGGTTATAAAAGGATTTTTGGATTCTTGCAGCTGGCTTTTCATAAATCTGTATTAGAAAACAGAGCTGCGCATGAGCCTAAAATCATGCCCAATATTTTCTACACTGACATTCATGAAAAATTCTTATTTCCTCTGGGCTCTCCTCCCTTGTTCTTGGCCCCTCACTGTGCCGCCCTATGTTTAAAAATTCTGGAACCGCCACTGGTGGCAACACCTAGAACCGTTAAAGGAAGATAAGGTAAAAAAAAAAAAAATTGAGTTCTTTGTGGGCTGCTATTTCATCAGTCTACTGTAGGATCAAATATAAACAAATAAAACTGTAAACACACATCAAAAGTGCTTTTTGTGAAGCTGAAAAGTCAAATTAGAGATCCGCAGTGCTTGGCACTGCCTCTTTTGCGTAGTGGATCTAACTAACCTAATTTCCCAGCAGACCGCTTCAATTAAATCCAGAAAGAAATAATTGACTTGGGAATACTTACTGGTTCTTATCCCTGCACATCAGATACTACTGGAGGCGTAGCCTCTGGCTGAATAGCCTGACTGTTTTGCTTTGAGTTTCGTAAGCGCTGCGGTCCAGACGGACATTCGCATTCACATGGAAGAGTGAAAGGTTACCACTTGTTCCTGTACCAGCAAAACCCGCTGATCACTTTGGCCAGCATTTTAGACTGCGATCAGCTGAATATGGCACGGACTTTGGGGTTGTTTGCAACTTGTTTGCTGATTTTTCTTCTTTCATTGGGCGCGAGCGGGGAGCGCGGCAGGGAGAGAGTTTATTATGTGGGGATCATTGAGGACTTCTGGGATTACGCACCAAGTGGAAAAAACCTGCTTAACGGGAAAGACATCGAAGACGATGAGTGAGTTGACATTCGGAAAAGTATGCTCAGATAGTGGCGGCACTAATTGCTTATAAATATTCATTTTTATTTTTAGCTCCTTTATATATAATGTCTAAGATCACTCACAAGTAGAAAGTCATTAAACTCATGTGGGAATAAAAAATAGACCGCGAAAGAAAAGACAGTTTAGAGATACAAAAAAGTTTTAGTGCAAAACTTGTGGATTATGTCGCGTGCTCGGGGTGTGACAGTGTCTAGACTTTGTGTGCTTTGCTGGCAGTCTAACGGATGTGCAGGAAAGATGACAATGACTAACAGCGAATTACTGTCTCCTCTCATTAGATTAGAGGCTTCCTTTACTGTGTATCTATCTGCCATGTGTCTTTATGTGCAGCCAATCACCAAAAAGGAGGCACAGAGATCCTGTCTGACAGAAGCATTTGCATCACACCATGGTTAGGAATTTAATGAGAGATGTGACAATGAGACTGTGTGACCCTTGCATTTCACAGTTTTCAATTTCTAGAAAAAAAAACATATAAAATAATACTGTTAATGCGGCTTGTACTTACATCACATGTAAGCATTGACAACTCACAACATTTGTCTGTGTTTCTGCTGTTATAGTTCAGGAACCAATACCTAATAATCAAAAATCCCTTTCTTATATTAAAAAAGAGGACATTAGACTGGACACATTTGCACATTTTTCATGAAATGAAGGAATGCACATGGGTGTTGCGCAATGATTGAGACAATTTTGTCCTTCCTGTCAGAGAAATAAATAATTGTGAAGCATAAGGGAATTGCTTCATTCTTACACAATACATGGCATTCCTAAATTTAACTGAACCTCTGGACGTGCTAATAACGTTCTCAAAGTGTACAGGCTGTACTTAAACTGTCTCAAGCTGTTTAATCACTGCAGGGCATGTTTATCTTTGTTAGATATCATATTGTCTTTTCACTCCCATTTCATGGCAAACTGAATTCACAAGAAGCTTTAAGATGTTTCTTCCTGCCATTTGTATCCCATCATTTAAAATGTGGAATTGCGTCAAATCAACTTGCAATGCGTTTGCATGGCATTAGAATAATAAAGCCATTTGTCGTATTATAAGACAGAGAAGGGGAAACGAATAGGCAGTGTTGGAGCAATGTTAGCACTATTTTTGCTTTGTTCGGGTTCTGACTGAAACAGCGGTAATCAGACAGGCATCAAGGTTTTCAGTCAAAATCATTTGAGAATCTATTTAAGATAATCTTACTTCCAAAAGTGCATCAGCTACAGTTTCAACAACCTGTTATTAGCTCCCCAAAACATGTTATTAAAATAATGATATGTCTAATTGTTAAAGACCTGCAACCACATGCAATTTGTTCAGTGGCTTTACATCTATTCTTACACCAGGTAAGATCTAGTTCTTGTTTGGTCTACAATGAAATTCTAGCCGTTAGACAATAATCAAAATTGTATAAACTAAAAGATCTATCATAGCCTTTTGTGAAAACCTAGAAAGGCAATGCACTTACTTTTGCTATATTTGTACAAGTTTGATTGAAAGTTGGTGTTGCAGCGTGGAACTTGACGTTGACCCTAACAAATACAAATGCAAGAAGAAAAAAAAAGCATTTTTCTTGTCTGTCTCCTACACACTCTCGGAATTCTGTATAATCGCTCCACTGTGTGTCTCACATTCTTGTTGTTTCCTTTTCAAACTTTCTCAGGCATGCATCAATATTCCTACAGGGAGGGCCCCATCGAATTGGAAGTATTTACAAGAAAGCTGTGTTCAAAGAGTATACAGATGCTTCATACAGTCGCCTGTCTCCTCGACCTGATTGGCTGGGCTTCCTGGGACCCATACTGCGTGCTGAGGTTGATGAAACTATTGTTGTCCACTTAAAGAACTTTGCAACCAGGAACTACTCTATGCATCCCCATGGGGTTTTCTATGAGAAGGATACAGAAGGTAAAATGTTCCATACTACTGGATATAGACAGAAAAATTCATGGTGCTTTTGCACACAGAGGCACACCTACAAGAACAAAGTGCTGTCAGTGAGGGATACAAAGTGTCATTTATTCATACTGAATGATACCGATTGTTGCTGTGTTCAAAATTTGTAATAAGAACTGAATAATATAACTTTTTAAAAATCCAAAAGGGCTTGAAGTTACATGAAATAGCTACCATTGTTTATGAAGTTCCAAGAAGGCGTGGTACTGTTCTCCTAGAAACAGAAGAAAAAGTGGCACATCACAATTCCAGAAAATGAGTGACTGCTATGGCAGATGTTTTATAAAGATATGTCTCTTAGGTTTTCTGAACTTTACAGCTCTCTGCTATGCAAGAAGCTCGTACATCACCCACCCCCACCCCAATCATGTGAAGGGGAAATCCTGCCGGAGTACACTTGAGAGCCTTGTGGAAACTGAGACTACAGCTGCAGTCCTTTCCTACTTAAAATAGAGAATGGTTATTGTTATACTTTGTGTCATGGTTTAAAATCAGCAATTTTATTAAACATGAGGAACGCTAAGTGGCATCTTTTTGCTCAAACTGGAACTTGAGCTGAAAGATAATGAGATCACATGTCAGTGGTGTCAGCACATTAAGATACTGAGAACTGAGAAAGCAGTTAATTTGTTAAACCTTGTCCCGACATTCACACTGTATCAAAGATCAGTGTTCTCGTGACTTCTCATTTATGCTTTGTTTTCAAACACACTGCCATAGAAACTAAAAGGCTTACCAGAAAGTAGAAAAAAAACAACAAAGAAAATGAATACTACCTTGACTTTTGAAATCTACTTTAAATACCGGTAACATCCTTGTAAATGTTTTTTAATATTTTCTACAAAATTCTTATTGAGACTATAAACTATAATATCTCTGCTCGGCTGCTTTCTGACCAGAGTGATCTCTTTGCAAACATTTTCCCTTCGTGTACCAGGTGCACTCTATCCAGACGGGACATCAAGCAAGTTGAAGAAAGATGACTGTGTCTCTCCAGGAGGCAGCTATACCTACCGCTGGGAGGTCAAGCCTGAGTTTGGCCCCACAGATGATGATGCCAACTGCTTGACCTGGGTCTACCACTCTCATATTGACGCCCCCAGGGACATCTCCTCAGGACTTATTGGGGCGTTACTCACATGCAAGAAAGGTACAAATATATTTGGCAAATATATTTGATTGTATGTTTGGTGTGTTTCATACAGTGTTTTGCCTGCTGTATGCAGCTTTCTGTATGCACAAATTGTATGTTAAATCAAATGTATTTCTACATCCTAAGCCAGTAGTCTCATTCAGAAACAGCCTTTGTAAAAAATAACATAAAAAAATTGCTTTACTTGAAAAACTGCCAACGAAGGATTGCCGTGAAAATCGCACACAGTGGGACACCAGAAGGAAACAAAGATTACGCATGCTCCTTTTCTTTGAGTGCAGGAGCCTTGAAGGAGACTAATGAACTAAATGCAGCCGAGGGAGACTCTGCCGCAAAGTCCGCCCGCAGTGATGTCGACCAGGATGTTTTCTTAATGTTCAGTGTGGTGGACGAAAACATGAGTTGGTACTTGAAAAACAACATTCAGAGATGTTTTGATCCAGAAACAGTTGACCCAGAAGACCCAGACTTTAAAGAGTCCAACCTTATGCACGGTGAGAGATAGATATTTAAAGTCTTTTTAGGATCATTTAATACTGGACTAACTGCACACATTCAGTCGGGCCAAACCAGCTGATGCAACTCAGCAATCTGCATCATATAGTTTAAAATGTGTTCACAGGGAATTCACTTCACATTTCTAATTCTGACAACAAAGGCTGTAGGAGAGGTTTTTGATGGCTAAATGTCTCATTGTCCTCTGATTGTGTGTGTTTTTCTCTGTGTGACAGCTATTAATGGGTACATGTTTGGTAACCTGCCTGGAATCGAGTTATGTCAGCACCGCGCAGTAGCCTGGCATTTGTTTGGGATGGGTAATGAGGTAGATATTCATTCTGCATTTTTCCATGGGAATACCCTGCTGGACCGTGGTCACCGCACTGACGTCCTTAGCCTGTTCCCAGCCACGTTCGCAACAGCCGAGATGGTCCCAAAAGCAAATGGAAAGTGGTTGCTGGCCTGCCAGGTTAATGACCACTTGCAGGGTAGGATGCTTGACCTTTAACCTATGTGTCACCTTTGACCTTCTGCTACAGCACTTTGCTGACAAAGGAAATACCCTTTTCATGGGGGTGCTGCTGTTTTGTCAAAGCCTGAGCATTCCCACAGCAGAGATTAGTATTTCTACTCTGAGCCTGCCTGGACTTGTAAAACACTTTCTAGAACTCAGCTGAATTTAAAAGCTGAAGGGTATGAGCAGACATTTTATTATTTGTTATTATTTTCAGGCTGCCCAAAATCTATTGAACATAACATTGAGAGAGTCATACAATGACTACCGCTAATTCTTGTGAAGAACTATTACTTTTTATAAGGCTGTGCTTTTTATAATGGCTCTCTCTTTTTCCTGACCCTTTGCAAAAAAAAGTAACATTACTGTTTTATAAACCTATTTAGGCTGCAAATCACACAACTGACAGTTTTACATCTTGTAGATCTGCTCAGAATTTTGAGAGTAAACCCAATTTCCTAAAAGATAAGCAAGTTAAACATTTAAAATGAACTCTGGAATGTTTTTATCATTTTATAGACAGTTACTGTAGCCTGGAGACCTGCTCAAAGGTCTACATCTCAGTGAGTTTTTACTTATCTAAATTATGGTTTGTACGTGTGTGTGTGTGTCTGTGTGTGTGCTGTTCCAGCTGGGATGCAGGTCTTTTATGAAGTGAGGTCGTGTAACAATGAGGCCGGATCCATGCTGACAGGTGGAGTTGTAAGGAATTACTACCTGGCGGCAGAGAAAGTCCTGTGGAACTATGCCCCCTCAGGAAGGGATTTGATCAGCAACGTATCCCTTACTGAAGCAGATAGGTGAGCAACATATTGCAAAATGCAGTCTAAATAATGCCCCAAAGGTTTATTCTGTTCTCTGGACAAGGCTACATCCAGATGAACAGAATCAACTTTTGGGGATTTACTTACCTGGATGATTGAGCATGCATCAAGACAGTCTAAATAATGGTTTACATGTACCTCAAAATAAAAGTTGATTTATTATTTAGCCCAAAAAACTCAAGAAGAGACTTAAACCAAACACACCATCAGTCAAACCAACATAGTTTCATGCCAGGTTTCCCCCAAAACACACTCAAGATACCTTTATGGGTTGATCTTGTCTCTCTATCTCTGTCAGTACTCCTAACTCTAAAATGGGGCTTGACTTTCTGTGTGCATG
>NW_024582931.1:330159-332196 GCF_018398535.1 Haplochromis burtoni
TGTAAGTAGTTGTTTGCGCCAATCCCTATTGAGTTCAGAGCTTGAATGAAGGCCTCTTTAGGGGTCCCATTGATCTTGTATCAGATTCTTAGAGGGAGCATTTGGTTTCTACGTCCAGTTTTTTTTTTTATAGTCTTGGGGGGGGGGCAGCTGGTGTTGTTCATCTCTCATTGGTTGGAGTCTAGTGTGTGGGTGTTGGCCTTTGATTGTCCGCTTTGATTATGAATTTGTCGTAGGCAGTGCCATGTGAGGTGTTTGTTTGTTCTTATTGGTTTTGCTGTTGTGCTCCCTGGTCTTTTGTTTTTTTTTAGCGATTGTTTCGCTTTTTATCTCTGGTGTGTGTTGATTGTATTTGCTGTGTGTGGTCACTTGTGTCTGCGAGTGTATGGCGTGGCTGTTTTGTGTCTCAGCTATCTGGTATTTGATTTTCGTTGGTTTGTGCGGCATGATTGTGCTGGGGTAGATTGTTTTACGGTTCTTGGTGTCTCTGTTGGTCACCGCTAGGTTTCTTCTATATGTTCTGGTTTAGAGGTGGGTGAGTTTCTTGTGGGTGGGTTAGTTTTGGGAGTGCGCTCATAGGTGCCTGTGGTTATTCAATTTTTAAGGCTTTGCTGTTATTTTCGTAATGCGTTTTGTAACTCCTAGGGAGCTTTTGTTCATTGTTTTTTGTATTTGGTTTATCGTTTAGTGAGAGGCAGGTTTGTATGGGGCGATTTTTATGAAGCGGTAGGTTTGTTTGTGGAGGGGATCCCGGTCCCATTGTTTGTTTCTTTTTTTGTGTGGTGTTTTCGTTTGGGGTTTTGTGGCAGGTAGCCAGGTTTTCAGTCCTTCAGTATAGGCTACATTCGGGTTTTGTCTTTCGTTTTGGAGGGGATGCATTGGAACTTAGGCAGTGGATGTCGTTTTTTTCCTTAGATGTTTGTGCTTTTGTTTCTCAGTTTATGCGGCTGTTGTGTGGTTGTTGTGTCGCTTTGGGGTTTTGGGTGTTAGTTTTGTTTTGGGGTTGGATGTTTTTGGCATGTGTTTTTCTAGTGCGTGTTTTAACAGTTCCCAGTACTTTTGGCCCGTTTGGTTGCTGTCTGCAGAGAATCTTCTTCATGCTGTGGAGACGCTTTTTTATTCTTTGGGATTAATATGTCGTATCTGTGGTGGGTAGGTTCGTTTACTAGTGAGGACCCTGGTTCCAGGGGTATGGTCTGGCTGGGTGGTCCTGCCCATGAGATAATTCATTCTAGGGCCACTGATCATTTTATATTGTGTGCCCTCTTTGTTGATGCGGTGCGTCTTCTTCTCGGCATATGGCCTCTTCCAGTATATGCTGTTCCGGTCTGGGTCCAGCAGTTGGGGTGGTTTCATCTGTTGATTAGGTTTCCCAGTGGAGTTTTGGCCACTGAAGGAGTTGGGATTTTTCTGGCTGCCCTTTTGAGGGGTTCTTGCGTGGGTGTTTATTGCGGGTGTGGTCCTCAATGGTTGTGATGTTTGGGGTGCGGGTGGTGTACCTCCTCAAGCGGCTGGCCAAGGCTGTGAGTCTTTGCTTGGCAGTTTCCAAGGCCTCAGGTATGGACAGCTTGCTGTATTTCTTATTAGGCACCTTCTTTGTCGCACCTTTCTGCAACTCCGTTAGTTGGCTAACCTCCCTCCGTGCTACTTTGATCTTGCCCTCTAGCCTCCTTCTCCATGGAGGGTACTGCCCCTTGTGGCTGTTCAACTTGTAGCCAAGCATCTCACTGATCACTGCTGCCGTATTGTAGATCAGCTTGTTAGTGTCGGTAATCGTGGTTGTAGGTATTGTCCGTAGTGCTGCATTAACATCATCTAGCAGACCTTCTGAGGGTACTTCACGTAATCTTGGTAACCGGCTACGGGGGATCCAGGTTTCAAGCTTGGCCATGATCCTATTTTTCAGGTCAGTTCCTCTCGCACTCAACGATCCTTCTCCTATCGCACTTGGGGTGTACCCAATCTGGGTTTTTTGTTTGTCACTGGGCTGATTGTTCCCCGAGAATTCTGGGGTGGGGGGGATTGAATATGAATATC
>NW_024582932.1:0-34194 GCF_018398535.1 Haplochromis burtoni
AAACATGTTTGCTAAATTTTTTTCTTTGAACTGCACTCTGTTTTCAGCCACATTTGATACCGTGTAGATTATCTTTTCACACCAGCATGTCTTTTATAATTTCGTCTCAAAGATTTCTTGCATTTCCTAAAATATGACAGCCTGGATGATACTGATGGGTTTCTAGTACATTATATTATGGTCATTTTAGCTATGAACACATAGAATGAAGCATGGGACTACTACTATGTCTAGCATAATGTATATGATGTGTTTTGTTTCAAATTGTTCGTAATGTCATTGGAGACACACACAAAAAAGGTTGGGTATTAAGCAGTGACCAATGCTGTTAATGACAATTTAAATTTGTTTTATATTTATTATTACACTTGAATAATGTGAATGCTTTATACATTTTGAAAATAAATGCAACATATGCAAACCATTAGAGTTTGTGCTTGGAACCACAATAGCCAGAAACTGTTCGTGTTCATGCAGCAACTATGTGGACTAGTTCTGCAGGATATTATGTGGAAAGTTAAGACCTGTTTGCTACAAAGCATCATAGACTGTATATACAGGACACACATGATGCTTTCAGTCAGGAATGCAAATTGCAGCCTCAGAGTCTTTGAAGACTCAGAGTTGCTTGACATGTTGATTTTTTTTTTCTTTCTTAGAGCCATAGGCAGCCATATTTGGAGCTGGGAACATCCTGCATTCATAAACTGTACTGGTGCAACATGAAGACAGCAATATCTGCTGATTAGCGCTGAAATTAGAATTTCACTCACAGAATCTGAAGCACACACTTTTATCCCTCACAGCAGGCCATATTATTTGTCAGGTAATTCCACTGCATCTGCAAAAATGCTAACAAAAGGTACAATTAAAATATTAAGCCTTAAAAAAATCAGTGTTGTGAGTTGTAAAAGAAATCCAAGAAAGAAGGAGTTCTATGTAGAACGGTGGCTGTAAATATGTTTTTGTTTTTTTTTCGTTAATGTAAATTTGGTTATTTTAACATAGGCAATTTATTCATTTTTGCAGTCAGTCTTGAATAGACATTTAAGGAAATGGAGTTATTGGTACTTCCAGACCTCAAGGTCAATGTTTGTTCAATATCTCAAGCAACACATCGCCACACATCTGTTGAGCTTCTGTAATAAAATTTAAATCAGCAGACAAGCAGAAAGAACAGAGTCATCTGAGCACCAAGGATTCCTGTGTTGTGTTGTTACTATGCAGGAAAAGTTAAATGTATAAATACACAAGTAAAGTATTTTAATAGTATCTAATAGTATACTTAGACTAGTCTATGTGTTTCTAACTGTAACTGCACTTAATACTGCTAAGTTCACACAAATTGATAATATGTGCACACAGTTTGCTTGGTAGAGAAATGACCAGTCATTATGACAGTGTAATCTATCTGCCATCATTATGGCACATGTTTTCACTTTGGGCCAGCAGACTTGATTTCTTCCCATGAAAGACAGAACAGTAACGATGGACAAAACAGGCATCAAGATACATGAGAAATGCTAGATAGTTTAAGGAAGGGGCACTTTTATACATTTGTCCTGATTCCCATGGCCAACTTCCAGCATGGACAGGAGCTGATTGGAAAATTTCCATTAAGGTCATTTAAGGTCCAGGAATGTTTGGGAACTGCAAAAAAGAAGAGCTTCATGTTTTCTTTTCCCCTCTCTTCTCTTGTCCCATCTGTGGCAGCCATGTTTAATCTGTGGTAAGTTGTTTAACTTCAAGATATCAAGGCTCAGCTTATTATCTAAATATTAGATAAATATATGTCCTTTTTAATAGTATACTACTACTACTTATATAATAATAATAATAATAATAAAATAATAATAATAATAATAATAATAATAATAATGATGATGATAGTATAACAAATAAAGACCAATTAAATAAAAAATATAACCACACCACAGCTAGAAGTGAAAGTAGATGCTGTAAGCTGTTACTTATAACAAACTTGTAGCATTACAATGATGCAACATACAGTCACAAAACTGCACAGGTGTGTAGTTGGGAAACTGCTGAAATCAAATCCAAGTTAAGTTATGAATACAGGTTCCTCTTTACAGTTAACTCACTGTGGTGTGATCCCATCACAAGAGGTTCTTGTGAGAGATGTAAAGCAATAAATGAGCATTATGAACATCATCATTATATTGTATTTCAAAGGAATTGTTAAATAATGTTAGATGAGTAATTAATAAATCACAAGTCACTGGGAGGGTAAAAGTCTTGCTTCTGTGTTTTAGAAGCATATTGAAGGGCACTTAAGTCCCATTTAATAAGCATTGTGAGCTTCATTATATGAAATAGATTTTTTTAGCTGTTTTTGTTGTTTGTTTGCTTTTGTTATCTTTTGGTAGTAAAGTTTGCCAACCTTCTGCTCTGGGAGATAGTGGAGCTGGAAAACAGTGGAGAGACAGCATCCCCATCTGGTGAAACAGGGTAATTTATGAGAGATATTAAATGGTACTTTTTAACCATTGACATGATGGTTTAGTGAATTCCAGAATGTATCACACACTGTCAGTCTGGACATGGTTTAGGAGTCCAGACCATAGTGCCTAGTGGCTCATAAAGTTTTTGATAATAGAAAGTGGGACTAAACTTTAACTCCTTTAACTTTAACTTAACTTTAACACCTCTCTGGGCACTGAGCAAAAGATAGACATTTATATTAAATAGCAAAAATAAAGTGAGTCTAACGAGATAATGCCTGTGCCTCAAAAATTTAGCTTGCAGTTTGGTATTCCTTTGACATAAAAAGTGTGAAAACTAATGGCATTTCATCACATTTCAGTATTTTTGCAGTTATAGTTATATGTTTAATGTGTTGAATACAAAAATAACTCAAACTAAATTCTGTCTTCATCTTTTTATTTGTCTTCATATACATAGAAGGAAGAAAATCACAGTTGTCAAGAGTGTCAAATTTTAAAATGGATAGTTTGCTTTAAACTATATGTGTTTGTCCTGATCATCCTGGAGAAGTTTGTGGAAAAGGAATTTAGACATTCATACGTGGTAATTGTTGTTGCATAACAACGGTGAATGTACACAAAGATGTCTGCATCGCCCCTGCTGTTGGATGATCCTGCTGTTCTTTGATGGCTGATATTATGCTTGTGCAATGATTGATTGGTCAGGCAGGTATGTAACTGCTGAAGAGGCTGCTCAAGAAAAATGGTGTGAACCAGGTAACAGTACCTTATCAGAAGAGCTATCGGCAAAGTCCAGAAATCGTTCATAACATAAAATAATGTTTTTTTTATAACTCATTAGCTTTCTACAAAATGTGATTTATGTTGTTATACAACAGTGCTAATGACCAGCTTAACTAAATACATTTTTTGTCCATTCTTTATTGCTAATCTGTGATATTGCCCAATTAAGACACTCATTGAAGCAAGTTATGTCATGAAGTCAGTGCCAATGACATCTCATTATTGAAAGCAAGAAGCAAGAAAATAGAATAGAATAGAGAATAGAATAATCCTTTAATTGTCCCACAAGGGGAAATTTGGGTGTAACAGCAGCAAGAAAGACACATATACAAACAAACAGTACACAAGACACAGAACAGAAACATACATAATTTTTACATATTTACATCAAGGACAATGGTTACCAAAAACTGAGTACCATACTGTTATTAAATTAAATAAAATTAAATACAGATAAGGGGCAAACCCTGGTTATAGTGTGAATCGGTTGATAAAATAGTGCCAAGTTACAGTGCAGATGTAAACATCTATGTTTGTTGGGAGCAGTTCTGATTGTACAGTTTGACAGCTGCAGGGAGGAAGGACCTGCGGAAACGCACCTTCATGCATCGAGGACGCATGAAGCAGCTGAAGCAGCTCTGCAGTTTTGCAACATTTACATGCATGGGGTGGGAGACTCTGTCCATCAGAGATGTTATTTTGGCCAGAGTCCTTTTGTCTCCCACCACCTGCACTGGGTGCATCCCAGAACAGAGGTGGCGTCCTAATGAGTTTATCCAACCTCTTCCTCTCAGCTGCTGATAAACTGCTGCTCCAACATACAACACTGTAAAAAATGACAGATGCCACCACAGAGTCATAGAAGGTCTTTAAAAGCGCTCCCTGTACTCCAAATGACCTCAGCCGCCTCAGCAGGTAGAGTCTGCTCTGACCCTTCCTGTAAAGAGCATCAGTGTTGTGGCTCCAGTCCAGTTTATTATTCAGGTGAACACCCAGGTACCTATAAGAGTCCACTATCTCAATGTCCACTCCCTGGATGTTCACCGGTGTCAGTGTGGTGGGTCTGCGTCTCCGGAAGTCCACCACCAACTCCTTGGTTTTCCCGGCGTTGATCAGCAGGTGGTTCTGCTGACACCAGTCCACAAAGTCCAGAGTCCACTGTCTGTACTCTGAGTCGTCCTCACCTGTGATGAGGCCGACTATGGCAGAGTCGTCAGAGAACTTCTGTAGGTGGCAGCGTGGGGAGTTGATGGAGAAGTCTGCAGTGTAGAGGGTGAAGAGGAAATCTGCATTTCATTGCAGAAAAGTGGACAGTGCAAGACAAAAGCAGCAAAAATAAAAACTGTCAAAGAGTCAGTATAGAAAGTGACTATACAAACAATCTGGAAACATAAATATGGACACGTATATATATATAAAAATTTGCTTGCTTAATTAATTATATAAATATATATAAAATTCCCCACTCGCCCCTGTGGGCGGTCAATCCTTCAAGCTCGGGTCCTCTACCAGAGGCCTGGGAGCTTGAGGGTCCTGCGCAGTATCTTAGCTGTTCCCAGGACTGCGCTCTTCTGGACAGAGATCTCCGCTGTTGTTCCCGGGATCTGCTGGAGCCACTCGCCTAGCTTGGGAGTCACTGCACCTAGTGCTCCGATTACCACGGGGACCACCGTTACCTTCACCCTCCACATCCTCTCGAGCTCTTCTCTGAGCCCTTGGTATTTCTCGAGCTTCTCGTGTTCCTTCTTCCTGATGTTGCTGTCATTCGGAACCGCTACATCGATCACTACGGCCGTCTTCTTCTGTTTGTCTACCACCACTATGTCCGGTTGGTTAGCCACCACCATTTTGTCCGTCTGTATCTGGAAGTCCCACAGGATCTTAGCTCGGTCATTCTCCACCACCCTTGGGGGCATCTCCCATTTTGACCTCCGGGACTTCCAGGTTACAGGCATGCAATGTAGTGATAAGGATTGACAAGAACTAATATTGCATATGAGAAATACTGCACATAAAAACTACCATGGTGTATTGTAGGCTGCAGGTACTTTGTTGTTGAGTCTGACAACGATTGGAAGGAAAGACCTTCTCCTGGTTCTCTCCTGTCTCCTGAATCTCTCCTGGTTGGGGGTTGGGGGAGGTATGTTTGCACAACAAAAGCAGGAGAACAATAGAGCTGAAGGCCTCTCAGCAGGGTGCTAGGAGGTGTTAGGTTCAGGGGAATTTAGGCAAATTTGCACGGGGTTAGTAAATCTAGTAGTATGGACTTGCACCAGGAAAAAACAAGGGCCAGTAATTCTCGTGTTAAAAGTTCATAATGTGCTAATGTGGTCAGACACAGCGACGACACCACAGACAAGTTGTTTGAAAACTGAAACTTACAGATGAAGGTTAAACCTACCGTGACCTAAGTTTCATGTGAGTCCAACCTCTGATGTGTGCAGTTCACTTTAGTCTACTTTAAACAGACCTCACAAAAGGCTGATGTGGCTGGATCAGTAGTCTGATTTAAGTACGATACCTTTGGCCAGGGATTATCTGGTGCATCGCTTCACTGCAGTCTTACGTATTTTCCCCACACCTGAATAAAAAAATACTGATATATACAAATAATAGATTCAGCTGATGCAGCCTGACTCAATTCTGATTCTGGATGTTCAACACACACAGAGAGACAGTTGTTGAGTCTGACAACGATTGGAAGGAAAGACCTTCTTCTGGTTCTCTTCTGTCTCCTGAATCTCTCCTGGTTGGGGGTTGGGGGATGGTATGTTTGCACAACAAAAGCAGGAGAATAATAGAGCTGAAGGCCTCTCAGCAGGGTGCTAGGAGGAATTTAGGCAAATTTGCACGGGGTTAGACACAGCGACGACACCACAGACAAGTTGTTTGAAAACTGAAACTTACAGATGAAGGTTAAACCTACCGTGACCTAAGTTTATGTGAGGTTCAATCTGTGGTCACTGTATCTTGTTCTCAGAGACAGAACATAGAAACACATCCTGTCTCGGAAAATGTGTGACAGCACAGCGTGTGAATTTGTACTGTGTACTGAGAGATTCAAGTGCAATAAGTAATAGTAATAATATTTGGTATACATTTAGTTACTAAAGGTGACTAAAAGATTTCTGGGTAAAAGAAATACTTCAAACATTACCTCTGAATAAATGTCACACGTTAAAATATTAACAAAACGATCAAATATTTTTGCCACACTATATATTATGATTAAAAGGCACTGAATACTATGTGGATATATATGAATACTATAACATGCAATATTCATATTAAAATTAGAAAAGGGCAATTTTTAACAATTCACTCTAACAGTCCCTCCTGTTTGCTGTTTTTGTACTTAAAATGTCCACCCATGCACAAAGCTTCTGTCATGTCATTCACCTCCTATTGCTGAAAAAGTTCACTCTTGATAAATGTACTAAACATGCTTGCAATTATCTTACTTCTCATTGATCTCACACACAGTAAACTGCATCCTACAAGTGAGTGAATCAATGTTAACAGTCAACACAACAGGAATAACCATTTTCAAAAGAATATGCCACCACAATCCAGAGATCAACCAAGCTATCCAGCCTTGTGGTGCATCTCCTCCCGATGTGTAAATCACACATTTCTCTGCAGACTATTTAAAATGACTGTAAGCTTGCTACAGCTGTATGTATGAACATGTGTTTCTGTGCTCACAGTCCAATTCTCAGGAACCTGCAGTTCATTTTTAGTCTACTTTAAACAATAAACAAATCAATAAACCTGCATCCCGAGGTTTCTCATGCAGGGTTAAGGATATGGGCTCAAATTGTGGTCATAAATTTGTTGTACTTGTAAATCAGGATTGTATGTGTAAAAAAAATTTGTGTGTGTGTACAAAAGATTTGTGTGTTCACATAGCAAAAAAGTACGTGTGAAACTCTTCACTCAAGTTTCAACTTACAAGTACGAATTTTGACCCTATAGAGGTTGACAGACCACGTGACTTTCGCGCATTGCATGCCGGGTGTCACGGTCTGGCTGGCAGACCGTGGGGATATGGGGGAATGAGGACCCAAAACGCATGGTTCTGCGATGGAAACAGTGCACTTTATTTACAGTGAAGGCTGTAAACACAATAACTCCCGGTTGCTCCCTTGAATCCCGTGTGTGTGTTCCCCGCTGTTGTGTTCTCGCACACCTGTGCGTGCTGCTGTTCTGGTCCACTCTTCCACCTGGGGGGAAAACCACACAAACAGCCATCAACACCAACCCTGGCGGGCATACACGAACTGCACCGTCGTACACTGACACACACTAACTTGGGTAGACAACTCAATGATCCTGCGCCGGTGGGAGCTCCAACACTCTCCTAAGTAGCTCCCCCGACGAGCCCTGATCACCAACAGGTGTGTGGCAGGAACTGCAGGTGTGGCCAGTCCTCCTGCAGGGCCACACCCATCAGGCCTGCATGTGGCTGTTCTCCATCCTCCAGCCACACATGTACACACCCACACACCCTGCCTCTACATATAACGAGTGGAACACCGAACACAGCATAGTGCAGAAAAACACACATCCCCAAATAACAACAACAACACTAATAATAATAATAATAATAATGGTCCATCCTGCTCACGGACCCCCGAGTCCTCCAGAGCCGGGTCCGTGACAGTACCCCCCCCTCTAAAGGTCGGCTCCCGACGACCCTAAAACAAAAAAGCAAAAAACAGGAAACCAACCCAGGGCGGGTTGTGGGGGGTCCAGGACGGAGGGCCCCAAAACCTCTCCGACAACACCACTAAACAACAAAAACGAAAAACTCAGTTCTTTAGTCCAACCCCCGCCCTAATGGCAGCAAACTGCCATTAGGTGGGCGGCAAAACAGGTGAGACCCGCTGTGGGTAGGCAGAGGCTGACAACAGTTCAGGAGGCCTACCTCTAGTCCATCGGGCAAGGGTACCTAGACCTGGGGGCTTAGAGTACGCTTGGCGAGTGTGATTCTGTGTACAGTGTCTATTTATGTCTGTCTCCACGTTGGGTGAGTGTTGAGCAATATGAGAGCATGAGGGTGGGAATGGATGTTTGTATCTGTGTCTATATGTCAGGTCAGGTATCAGACGCCACCTCTCTGGGGACATCTCAGGCCCTCCAAGGTATGGAGGCCTATCTCCCCCCACCACTTCCCCTGCCTGTGGCAGACGCCCTGAGACATCAGTGCATTGGTGGTTCTTTGTGTCTTGGGATGGGCATCCAGGTACACACTGGCTCACTCCTGGTGGCTGCTTGTCGGGGCCTGGAGCCTGGGGGTGGGGTGCCCTCGGCCTCTCGGCCTGGGGCTCGGTCACTCTGGCACAGCTGGCTGCCGGCGGAGCTCACGGGCACGTCACTGCAACCACCCCTGGCTTCTGCTCCGCGGCTGCTGAGTGACCCCTCCTCTGGAGCTCTCCTCAGCTCTTTCTGGGATAGTGGTGCTGCTGCCCCTCTGTTGGTCTTCCTTGGTCTCTGGTGTTGTGAGGGCCTCTGGATGTCTGGAGTCTTGATCTCCTCCATACCTGCTTCATGCCCTGGAGGACGGGGCTGTGGCTCCCCACACCCTCTATCAGATCATTACATGAAGGAACCTTTTAAATACAAGCACGTCCATGCTCACAGGTGTACACACGGGTGCTCACACACACAACCTACACCCTTTTTGGCTCCTACCTCAAAGCACACTGTGTGCTGTTGATCTTACGTGCTGCACAATAATGTTTAATATTTAGTATTTACTGTTATATTCCCAGATCATCGTGATGATGTTGTTTATTATGTTGCTCATTTTTTCTGCTTGTTTTCTCTTTTTTCTTTCTCAACAGGTGATCCAGGTGATTGATATATGTATTTTTTGTCTGCTTATTTTTCTGGTTTTTGTTTTTTGCCCTTTATCACCGTTCCTCTTGCACACTGTTTTTTTCCCTCATTCTTTCTCCCCTTTCTGTCAAGTCTGTCCCGTATTTAACAAGTGAAAATAAAATAAACAATAAAAGGTGAATCAAATAGACCAATACAGCAAGGCTGGGTTGGTCCATTTGGGAAAGTAAATTCGTTGGCCATCTTTCTTTGCCTTTAGACAATAATTCTGATGGCAAAAGAGCCAAACGAGACAGGCAAAAAAAAAAAGAAGACTGTGGTGTCATTCTCTGTTTGGTCTCTTGTGCTCACCATTGGATGAGCGTGGACCTACGTTTCCTGAGTGTTGGGATCGATGTGGCTTTGCCATAGTTTTTGAATGTGCATTTTATGTGGTTTTATGTAGTTTACTGTTGTAATTCAATACAATTCAATTGAATTTTATTTATATAGCACCTAATCACAACAACAGTCGCCTCAAGACACTTTATATTGTACAATAGATTCTACAATAATAGACAGAGAAAAACCCAACAATCATATGACCCCCTATGAGCAAGCACTTTGGCGACAGTGGGAAGGAAAAACTCCCTTTTAACAGGAAGAAACCTCTGGCAGAACCAGGCTCAGGGAGGGGCGGGGCAATCTGCTGCAACTGGTTGGGGTGAGAGAAGGAAGACAGGATAAAGACATGCTGTGGAACAGAGAAAGAGATTAATAACAGATATGACTCAATGCAGAGAGGTCTATTAACACATAGTGAGTGAGAAAGGTGACTGGAAAGGAAAAACTCAATGCATCATGGGAAACCCCCAGCAGCCTACATCTATTGCAGCATAACTAAGGGAGGATTCAGGGTCACCTGGTCCAGCCCTAACTATATGGTTTAGCAAAAAGGAAAGTTTTAAGCCTAATCTTAAAAGTAGAGATAGTGTCTGTCTCCCGAATCCAAACTGGAAGCTGGTTCCACAGAATGCGGGGCCTGAAAACTGAAGGCTCTCCCTCCCATTGTACTCTAGGAACAACAAGCAGTAGTGGTTGTTGATATGGGCGACATGGGCGTCTGCCCGGGACGGCATTGTGGTTTGGAGCGTCATCACGGGCATCGGCAAAAAGAGAAAAAAAATGCTCGTTCTCATGCTGCCCCAACGCCATGCTAGCGCATATTGGGAATGGCATAGGCACCGATCGGTTTTCTATTGCCCATTTGCTGGGAGTAAGGGCGCCCTCCGTTTGCGAGGTTTGCCTGCTGCTTGCTGCACAGGGAGGAGAGAGCGGGGCGGTGGGGGATTCTCTGGCTGGCTGGAGCGGCATCTAATAACCAACTCGCAAAATAAAACAAAAATAATAACAAACCAACAAACACGAAAACACCAGACATTATGATACAGACTTATAATGTGCACCAATGTTTTTTCAAAGTTCCATATTGGAAAAGTGAGCGCAAGAGCCCTCGGTGCGCCTGCTTGCTGCTGAAGTCAAAGTAAACTTTATTGTCAACTCTGCTACATACAGTCCAGTATATAGAGAGACGAGACAACGAGGCTTCAGTTACAGCAGTGCAGGTAAACAAACAATATATATAAGAAGAGTAAGAAAATAAATATACACTTTAGGACTTTGGGTAAAGGGATCAATAACAATTTAAAGTTTATAGTTTGATGATTTAAAGTCTCACATACAACCTGTCGAAAGGGGAGGGAGACCTGCTGCTTCCAAATAGAGCACATTTCATTCATAATGTTGTAAATCCAAGTCCATTATGTGTTCATGATTTGAATCCTGGGTTGTGCGAAATCCCAGAAATGCACCCTAGACAAAGTGAATCTGTGAACTAAGATGTAGGTCTATTAGGTTATGTTGTGGCCATCCTCGAGTTGGGGGATGGGTGTTCATACTGGAGTGCAAAATTAACACCAATGAAAGATGGACAAGAAAAATTCAAAGCCATCAGGTGCTGAGTTTAGAAAAAAGACAAAAGAAGAGGAGGAGAAACAAGCAAAAGACACAGGTAAGCAGATGTGTCATTGGATAATGGCAGGTCATGTGTCCTGAAACAATCAGAATCAGAATACAATTAATCCCTAAGGAAATTATGTGGGTTACAGTTGCTCCAAGAAGAAATGGTAAAAATAGTAACAGCAACAGACTAAACTCCTAACAATACCTTATGTTACAGATTTTAATATTAATTAGTCATTGTCAATTGTTGATTTGTCCTGTTCTCATTGTATGACGAATTATGATGGCTGTTTGGTAGCCGTTTGCATACTATGCATACTCTCTCTCTCTTCATATGTGTGTGTGTGTGTGTGTGTGTGTGTGTGTTTCTCTGGTGAAATTCAGTATGGTTCCAGGGAGTGGTCGCCCAGGGAGCTCAAACAGGCTTTGTTGGGGAGAAACTTACAAAAATACAGTACAGCATTTCAGAGTCACACTGCTAGCAATCAAAGATTTAAGTAAATTTAACAAGCTGAACACATTTTGTACTGGACAGGAGACATGGCATGCAATTGATTGACAATGCTCTACAGCCAATCATGATGCAGAACACAATGCGCTGTAAAAAAAAAAAAGCACTCAAAATTGCATAAAAAAAATCAGTGAAACTGCGAGGCCGCGAAAGTAGTAGTTTTATGTGTCTTACTTTTGTTTCATTTTTTGTAAGTTTTCTTTTCCACAATTGTAAAGTGCCTTTAACCTGTGCTTGTCAAACCTATGGGTTATTTCACTAAAGCCGGCTGGTTCTTTTGAGTTACATTCCTGTCTCTGTTTCTCATTTATACACACCACTGTGCTCCTATAGTCGAACCTATTGGCCCATTGATATAATCTTTTCAACAATTCCCCTAACTGTGTTACATAACAGTAAACTAAAAAGAAAAAGAAACTATAAACAGAAGAAGAAGAGAGGCGTGTCTTATTATGACTGAGATGAAAAACTGAAACTCAGTTTCAGTTTTTTGTATACTGTGTCAGTGTTCAGTGGATAGAGCATCTAACAAGTAGTAGAATATGTATGAGATGGATCAACCATTACCAGGTTGGTGCAACTTAATCTTTATAAATATTTAAGAATTTAAATATAATGCTGGTTGTAACGTCAAAGAATTAAAAAGCATCAGAAAACTGTAAGGCATATAATTTCATTCAGAAATTAATATTTAAATCAGAATTAGTACTATACAAAATTGGTGAAAAAAGCTCTGTCTGTTTGCTGCTCATGGACTGACATGGACTAAAAGTACAGAAGTAGGAAGTAACAAAGTAAAAATACTTTGTTACTGTACTTAAGCAGAATTTTCAGTAGTTCACTTGATTATTTATTTTTCTGAAAGCTTTTTCCTTTTCCTCCCTCCCTACTTTACAAATCTAATCTGTACTCCTTACTGTTGACATAGAAAAATTTATGGTCTCAACTAAAAGAAATACATCTTTAATTAGTATTGGTGACACAGAAACTGTTTGAGTTAATGCAGTAGAATGAGTATACAATGGAAGGTGGAAACACACACACACACATATATATATGTGTATATATGTATATATTAGGGGTGCAACGATACACAAAATTCACGGTTCGGTTCGGTACTTTGGTGTCACGGTTCGATATTTTTTCGATACAAAAAAATTTTCATGCCTTTTTAATTTGTCAGTTATTAAAATTATAAATATATATTTTAGTGGCACATCCGACATACTGTTTTACTTTTGTCCATGACGCACTTACCATCAGGGTCATGCTTCACATGAAAACCAAGATAGTTCCAAACGCCAGATTTGAATGAGGGTGGTGGAGGTTCAACTTCGGGTAGCGTTGAGGCAGTTGCCATGTTGCAACGAGCTTAGCTTCTGTCTTGCTAGCTTGCGCTGCGCTCAGTGGATCTGCACTTGACAGTGCAGCCTAGGCAGAGTAGTCGAATGCAGATCCACTGAGCACTTAACATAGACAGCATGTCAGAAGAAAAGTTGATAAAATAAATAAAAAAATTTGTATTGTTCGATACATATGCATACCGAAACGAAAGCACTGTATCGAACGGTTCAATATCGATACGAATATTGTTGCATCCCTAATATATATATGTGTATGTGTATGTGTGTGTGTGTGTGTGTGTGTGTGTATGTGACCATCAATAAAGCTTCTCTCTCAGTGTTTTTTGTAGTTTATACGGTGTGCACATTTTTCTTCCATTATCAGGTTGATATTGAAGGCAATTTGTAATCCATTGTTGGAGTAATTGTTTATGATTAGTATTAATATATCACAAAAAGTATCTTTGGAATTATAAACTTGTTATCTCTCTGACTTTAATCTTTGATTTTGTCTATGTCTGCAGGGTGGCTGAAAATATTGAAAACAATATTTCAAAATGGCCCAATTGCATCAAATGTTTTGTTTGCACTTGTTATGATGGCCGTCGAAAAGTTAGTGGAGCTGGAATTTGAGTGCCCCTGTCAAGGGCCATACTTGAATGGTGGTTTTGTTGCTACATTCTTCATCATTCCTGGAGGTTTGGCCTATGTACTGATGGCTTTATTGCAAGGACAGAAGTTCTCATGTGACACAGACAATAAAGAGACAATCTTGCGCCGATCTATCCCTGCATTTTTGTGGACAATCCTGCTGCTCTTCAATGGCAGCTACATTACTTGTGCAATGACTGATTGGTCAGGCAAGTATGTAGCTGTTGACACAGCTGCCCCACTGAAATGGTGTGAACCAGAAAATGGTACCTTATATCAGGACAGACTGAAGAAATCTCAGGACTGGTACGTTTACTCTCAGGTACGTAAAATTCTGTTTTTTTAAATTTTAGAGTGAGAATTGATATGTGAGATGAGGTCATTTGCTTTCTACAAAATGTGGTTTATGAACAGCATTTATGACATATTTGATTTTAATGTTTTGTTTCCTTTCTCTCTTCTTCATTTTAGTGGGCTGGAATTGCCTTTATCGTGGTCTTGATCTTACTGATCATAAAATACATCCTGACAGAGCAACCCAGTTCTCTTGCACAAAATGAGAGTCACCAAGTTCCCCCAGGTATCTGTTCACTTTAACCTGCATTCAGTACAGATTATAACAATGATTAATAAATTACAATCTGCAACTTGTTTTTGTCTTTTGTCTTTCCATTAACTCTTTACATGTCAGATATTTTTTACCCAAAAATATTATTGGAATATTAAGACACAGTATTAGTTGTATAAATCTAGCATGGAAAGAAACGTGTAATTACAATGCATGTTAACCTGACCTTGTTGCCTGTATTCTGAGTTTGCATTACTACAAGTGATAATGAGAATTAAGTAATTGTGCTTTATACCTTGTTATGCGCAACTGTGCTAGCAGAGGAGAAGGGAAGAAAGGTAATGATGATTCTGGGCCATGACTAAACTTCAGTTACTATCATCATTATTATTATTATTATTATTATTATTATTATTATTATTATTATTATTATTATGAAAATGTATCCATTATCACCATAAAGTAATGTTTGTTTCACATGGTACTTATGAGCATATTTGTTTCCCTGTGTTAGTTTTGTTTCCTGTCAACAAAGAATAAAATCTAGTCAGCCTCTGACCCTGCCCCCCCACCTCCCAGGTGTAAGCCCTCCTCCCTGATGCTGAGCTCTAGAACTGTACCTCTGCAGGAGAGAGATACAGTAGAATAGCTCCGTTAATCCGAATTCAAACTAAGAAAGTCCCCATGAAAGATTAAACTAGTGTTAGTTTTCTTACTTCATTTCTATCACATAGTAATGTTTTGTCTTAATTTAGCCAACATGTAGTCAGTGCAGACAGAACTTCTGTACATATGTCTACTTAAATACTTTTTCCTGCATCTGCCGGCCTGTTGCCAGGCCAAACAGATCAACCCATTTGCTCAGGCTCAGCTGTCACGCTCACTCTTCTCCGTACCAACACCACTGACACCAACACCACTGATACTTGAAGAAGAATAGGTGAGTTCTTTTATGTCAAATAATGTGTCTAATTGGCAGAAAGCCCCTTGGAAACTAAATTTTTATTCTACAGACTATTTATTTTTTAATACATAATAATATATTATAATTATAACCCACGTGAGCAGAGCATTTTTGGACAATATTTTGCACACTTCAGTAAACTAAATCATATTGAAACCTGAATTTCACTAAGTCTTATTACAGGGACATATTTTTGTTGGCTATACCTTGTTTAAAAATTGACATTCAAAGAAGTATATGTGCCAGTACTTTACATTATAAATAAAAGAGTTTAAACTTGTGTTTTACACCATTTTAAAGTCAAAAATATTTGTAGTTGGTGTACAGTACTAATCAATGTTAAAAAAAAAATAAATGTAACAAATGGCATGCACATATCTCATCAAGCTTGCAAAAAGATAAACAGGGGGTCCCGAAAAGCGCTATATAAATGCAATCCATTATTATTATTTATTATTATTAATCTATTTATCTAAATATGAATTAATGTATGCACAGTTTTATATTTTTAGGGGTGGCAGTGTCTGCAGTATTAAGGTGGTGGCGCCCAAAGTAATTTTTTTTTTCCCCCGCAGGTCCCCAGTTCCTGTCCGGGATATATTCATTAACATTATGTCATGATTGTGTTAGATTATTCTGGCGGACTCAAAAATCTTATGCACACAGATGTCTGGATGTGGCTTTCTCATATTTCACAAGAGTGAAAAAAATGAAGTTGTACTAGCCACCAGTGCCACACCGATGTCAAATAAGAGCCAAAGGTTCCTTAGTTGTATCATCCTTCATCCAATGGTCAAGAGAATATTGCAGACTGAGAGATAAAAGTCCACATTTTGAGGTTGTGCAGGTGGAGGTGGAAAGGGTTAGATGCTTATCAACTAGGAGACTATAATTTGTATCCTGCTTGGGAGGGGTGTGTTGTGGACTTTGATTAACTTTTACTTACTTTTTTGCAGGATCTGCATCTGTCCGCCCTGCTTTTTCTTTTCTTATTTTTTCTGTTTGATTAAAAAAATGCAAAGTTTGTATGTGTGTTCACCAGTCTTTTCATCCTACAAGTTAACAAACTTTCGATACCTTTCAAAGTTTGTGCTTTTTTAAAAAAAACTGTTGTGGTTGAATTCCTTTGCCAAGTTTAAGTTAATTCAAGAACCTGGGAACAAACCAGGACAAAAAAGGGCACCTGAAAGCAACGCTTAGAAATGGAGAGGAGAACAGTAAGAAAATAGGCTGTTGACTCTTCTTGCATGACTGGTGAAAGATTTTTAAACAGTTGCTAAATATTTGTTTTGTGTATTTACAACACAACATACAGTGGGGCAAAAAAGTATTTAGTCAGCCACCGATTGTGCAAGTTCCCCCACCTAAAATGATGACAGAGGTCAGTAATTTGCACCAGAGGTACACTTCAACTGTGAGAGACAGAATGTGAAAAACAAAAAATCCATGAATCCACATGGTAGGATTTGTAAAGAATTTATTCGTAAATCAGGGTGGAAAATAAGTATTTGGTCAATAACAAAAATACAACTCAATACTTTGTAACATAACCTTTGTTGGCAATAACAGAGGTCAAACGTTTACTATAGGTCTTTACCAGGTTTGCACACACAGTAGCTGGTATTTTGGCCCATTCCTCCATGCAGATCTTCTCGAGAGCAGTGATGTTTTGGGGCTGTCGCCGAGCAACACGGACTTTCAACTCCCGCCACAGATTTTCTATGGGGTTGAGGTCTGGAGACTGGCTAGGCCACTCCAGGACTTTCAAATGCTTCTTACGGAGCCACTCCTTTGTTGCCCGGGCGGTGTGTTTTGGATCATTGTCATGTTGGAAGACCCAGCCTCGTTTCATCTTCAAAGTTCTCACTGATGGAAGGAGGTTTTGGCTCAAAATCTCACGATACATGGCCCCATTCATTCTGTCCTTAACACGGATCAGTCGTCCTGTCCCCTTGGCAGAAAAACAGCCCCATAGCATGATGTTTCCACCCCCATGCTTCACAGTAGGTATGGTGTTCTTGGGATGCAACTCAGTATTCTTCTTCCTCCAAACACGACGAGTTGAGTTTATACCAAAAAGTTCTACTTTGGTTTCATCTGACCACATGACATTCTCCCAATCCTCTGCTGTATCATCCATGTGCTCTCTGGCAAACTTCAGACGGGCCTGGACATGCACTGGCTTCAGCAGCGGAACACGTCTGGCACTGCGGGATTTGATTCCCTGCCGTTGTAGTGTGTTACTGATGGTGACCTTTGTTACTTTGGTCCCAGCTCTCTGCAGGTCATTCACCAGGTCCCCCCGTGTGGTTCTGGGATCTTTGCTCACCGTTCTCATGATCATTTTGACCCCACGGGATGAGATCTTGCGTGGAGCCCCAGATCGAGGGAGATTATCAGTGGTCTTGTATGTCTTCCATTTTCTGATGATTGCTCCCACAGTTGATTTTTTCACACCAAGCTGCTTGCCTATTGTAGATTCACTCTTCCCAGTCTGGTGCAGGTCTACAATACTTTTCCTGGTGTCCTTCGAAAGCTCTTTGGTCTTGGCCATGGCGGAGTTTGGAGTCTGACTGTTTGAGGCTGTGGACAGGTGTCTTTTATACAGATGATGAGTTCAAACAGGTGCCATTCATACAGGTAACGAGTGGGGGACAGAAAAGCTTCTTACAGAAGACGTTACAGGTCTGTGAGAGCCAGAGATTTTCCTTGTTTGAGGTGACCAAATACTTATTTTCCACCCTAATTTACGAATAAATTCTTTACAAATCCTACCATGTGGATTCATGGATTTTTTTTTCACATTCTGTCTCTCACAGTTGAAGTGTACCTCTGGTGCAAATTACTGACCTCTGTCATCATTTTAAGTGGGGGAACTTGCACAATCGGTGGTTGACTAAATACTTTTTTGCCCCACTGTATACCAGTGAAACTGGGAATTACATTGAGGATTATTTAGAAAACACAGAAATGGAAGGAACATTTTAAAAAAAAGTTTATTTATCTAACTGAGGAATCCGTGGTGCTCCTGGACGTTGGTAAACACAGACACCTCCTATCAAATCTCCGTGCTTGCCTGAGTTGCTCCTTGTGAATCTCCCTGCAATGTAACTGTACAAACTGTAAAATGAAAGTATCAAGGGCATTAAAAAGTTATACATTACATAAGTCAAATGTTAAGCTAAATAACCAGTGTCACTGGTTTTTTTTGTTTTCACCTATGTGAGATATATGGTGTTTACTTTTATGTGTTGTTGGATTTTACTTGTGCAAATGATTACGTGATTTTTTAATTTTTAATTTTTCAGTAGCTTAATCTGCATTTTCGTTGCCCTGTACCTGTGCATGTGCAATGACAATAAAGTTGAATTCTATTCTATTCTATTCTATTCTGTAGCATTCTATATTTTATAAGGGTCTTAATTGTTTATGCCATCTGTTTCCTGTCAGACCCATTTCTAAAAAAAATCTGTCTGTTTCCTGTTCTGAGTACCTTATACATCTAACTTAAGACCCTTATGTAATGGCAGGACTTTCTCATCCCATAAAGGATATTTAGTATTACAGAGTATCCTTGATTTCATCAGAATCATACAAAATGATAATTTTCGTTGGATTGTTTGTTTGTTCTTTCTTTTGTAACAGTATGGCATTTTGTATTTAAATCTAAGTAAATAAAGATTTTAGAAAAATATAGTCGTTGCAGTACATCAGTATTTGTCTGTAACATAGTGTAGTAGAGGTATACTGAAGCATTTGAGTCAACTGAGCTAAATTCCATCACTTGTAATTTTTAACGACATAAATACAAAATACATTTTATTACATATAAGATATATTTCATCCATCCATCTATTTTCCTTCACTTATCTAGTGTGACTGATGAGCTGGAGTCCATCCCAGCGGTCACAGAATGACAGGCAGGATATACCGGTCTGAATTGTAGTAGTGTATCACAGAAGATTACTTATCTTTATCATTGGCCACCTTCTCTCTGACACTTATTTTCTTGTTAGGGTTCATTTGTGGATTTTCTTGCCTTCCTAATGTGGTTGGGACCATCACCTGTGTTTGTCAGAAGTCAGGTTGGTGCACAGCTGACATCCCTATTTGACAAGATTCAACTTTACTGCTGAGGATAAATTCATCTCAGTCACCAGCCTCAGAAATTGCATGTTAATAGCATGTCAGATTAGAGCCCAGACAAATGCTGCACAGAGTTCCGGTAGCAGACATATTTCTACTGCTCAACTTTTCAGAGAGTGTGTGCAAAGCAGACCTTTATGGTGAAATAGATGCTAAGAAACCACGACTAAGGAAAAGCAGCAAGCAGAAGAGATTTGTTTGGGCCAAGAAACACACGGAAATCTATGCTTTGGTCTGATGAGTGTAAATTTCAGATCTTTACAAAGACACTTGCAGTGTCTTTGTGCAACGCAGAAAAAGTGAACAGATGGTCTCTACATGCAAAGTTCCCACCGTGAAGCATGGAGGAGGAGGTGTAATGGTGCTGTTGTAATGGTGCTGAGTTGTTTTCAACAAATTGCATTGCATCTACTTGGAATCTTGTTAAGATTTAACCATGTAAAATATGATTTTTTATTTTTTTTTTTGCCATTTTCTAAGTGGTCTTAAACTTTTGATCAGGGCTGTATTAACAATAAAAACTGTTTGTCTTCAGCTGTCCCTCCTGCACTTTCCTGCTCATTGTGTCAGATGTTTAATTACTCCTCACCCTCCTTTAGCAGTAATGATACTTGTAATAAATGTAGCCTATTTGCAACTCTGGAGGCTGAATTGGCTTTGCACCCTTGAGACACCGTTGAGACACCCATAGCTAGCCAGGCCCCTGTAGCTGGAGCAGGCAAAGGTAGCGAAGTCCCCGCTAGCTGACATGTGAAGCTAGAGACACTGGCAACCATAGTCTATTGTCTTCCAGGGGCCAGAGCAGGCGACATTGAAGGAAATTTAAAACTGCTGGCTAAGGGTAAACGTAAAATCAGTAAAATCATAATTCACGTCGGCAGTAATGACACCTGATTACGCCAATCAGAGGTCACTAAAATCAATATTGAATCAGTGTGTAACTTTGCCAAAACAATGTCAGACTCTGTAGTTTTCTCTGGTCCCCTCCCCAATCAGAACAGGATGTTTAGTGGCATGTTCTTCTTAAAAGTTCATAATGTGCTAATGTGGTCAGACACAGCGACAACACCACAGACAAGTTGTTTGAAACTGAAACCTACAGATGAAGGTTAAACCTACCGTGACCTAAGTTTATGTGAGGTTCAATCTGTGGTCACTGTATCATGTTCTCAGAGACAGAACATAGAAACACATCCTGTCTCGGAAAACGTGTGACAGCACAGCGTGTGAATTTGTACTGTGTACTGAGAGATTCAAGTGCAATAAGTAATAGTAATAATATTTGGTATACATTTAGTTACTAAAGGTGACTAAAAGATTTCTGGGTAAAAGAAATACTTCAAACATTACCTCTGAATAAATGTCACACATTAAAATATTAACAAAACGATCAAATATTTTTGCCACACTATATATTATGATTAAAAGGCACTGAATACTATGTGGATATATATGAATACTATAACATGCAATATTCATATTAAAATTAGAAAAAGGGCAATTTTTAACAATTCATTCTAACAGTCCCTCCTGTTTGCTGTTTTTGTACTTAAAATGTCCACCCATGCACAAAGCTTCTGTCATGTCATTCACCTCCTATTGCTGAAAAAGTTCACTCTTGATAAATGTACTAAACATGCTTGCAATTATCTTACTTCTCATTGATCTCACACACAGTAAACTGCATCCTACAAGTGAGTGAATCAATGTTAACAGTCAACACAACAGGAATAACCATTTTCAAAAGAATATGCCACCACAATCCAGAGATCAACCAAGCTATCCAGCCTTGTGGTGCATCTCCTCCCGGTGTGTAAATCACACATTTCTCTGCAGACTATTTAAAATTACTGTATGCTTGCTACAGCTGTATGTATGAACATGTGTTTCTGTGCTCACAGTCCAATTCTCAGGAACCTGCAGTTCATTTTTAGTCTACTTTAAACAGATAGGCTGATGTGGCTGGTTCAGTAGTCTGATTTAAGTATGATACCGTTCGCCAGGGATTCATCTGGTACATCGCTCAACTGCACTCTTATGTATTTTCCCCACACCTGTGTGCCAAGACTTACAAGATAAATTCTCAATTTTAAAATTATGAACACATCAACACTGTTTCACTGGGACTGTTACTTTCGATCATAATTAGTTAAAACAAGAAAACACACTTTTCAGCTTTTCATCAAGATCGAAGTGCCATTACAGTTAGGTTAATATATATTTGGACACAAGTTGTTGTTGTTTTTTTTACCTGTTAACCAAGACATATTCCAATTATAGTTATATAACAGATGTGGACATAATGTGTAGACTCTCAGCTGTCATTTGAAGGTATCCACATTGAAATTGGATAAATGGTTTAGGGGTTTCAGCTTCTTAACATGTGACACCCTTTTTTCAAAGGGCCTATGTCTTTTTAAAGGGACGTTATATTATTATCAGTTAAGCAGATAAAAAGCCTGGAGTTCATTTGAGGTGTGGTGCTTGCATTTGGAAGATTTTGCTGTGAATAGAGAACATGCGGTCAAAGCACCATATGGGTGAAACAAACCATCCTTAATCTGAGAAATAGCTACAATAGTAAGAGTGGCGTTTCATAATACAGATGGACAATGAACAAAAACAAACAAACAAAAAAAAGCTAAAGCAACCCACTGTCATGGTTCTAGGTCATTGTGACCCAGCATTTTGAGTCTCTTGTGTTTTGATATTTTATATTATGGTTTATGTTCTGAGTCCTTTGTTGTGCTGTTTTGATTATTGTAGTTTTCATTGTTACCCTAGGTTCGATTATGGCTTTACAGTTTTAGTTCTTAGGTTTTGTTATGTGGCTTCCCTCTGTTCCATGTTGTGTCTACTCTGTGCCTTTTTGTCCCACTGTTCAGGTCTCTATGTTCTGAGACTTAACAGTCTCTGTTAAGTTTACGTGTCTAGATTTCAGTCGGTGTGTTTCCTGTTTTACTTTAAAGGTCCATGTCTCATCTCAGTGTTTCTAGCTTTGCTTCCCTTGTTTCGTCCAAAACCAAACACCTCAGCACAAAAAGCATATGACTATCAATACACCACAGAAACAGAAGACAAGCAACGGGGGCGGGTAAAGGGTGAGAGAGAGCCGGTGTAGACAGCGCATCCGGTCCTGCAGCATGTCTGCGCTGGTCCAGTCAACTGCCATCTTCCCCGGGAGGGGACAAGCATCAAAGGCATTTGGAAAGGGAGCGGGGATGAGTGTGTATCAGTGTATGTGTGTGTGTGTGTGTCCAGAGTTCAGCCAACCCAGGTGGCCTGGCATAGAATGGGGAGAAACAGTCTAAGCACAGTCTGATTATCTGGGTGTTTTTGATCAGCTCCAGCCTTGAGACCACAGCTGGCGCCAAAGGGGTATCCGCATAAAGTGATGGTGGTTTTTACTTTAGTGCGAACAACTCATAAGAATTTCAAAGCCGTTCTAACAGTCCGACACTGGTCTCTCAATCTCCCGTTGGAGAGCTGTGAGCTTCTCCATGATGTAATCCAATTTGCACTCAGAGGTCTTATTGTGAGTGTTCACAGCAGTCGCAAGCTTCTCCAAGGTCTTATCCGTGCTGCACTCAATGAGCCCATCTTGAGAACTCACGCCTCGTCCCATCGTTCCAATCCCAGCGGGCAGCCTTGTGGGGGTTTGAACAGCCGATTCCGCTCTCTTAATTCTTCGATAAGCCAGGGCCAAGCCAGCTCCGATCAGCAAGAACCCTGTTATCATGGTTCCGAATAGGTAGATATCTTCAGCATCTTCAATCGACAGTCCCGCCAGGCACACGATCCTCCATGTCTACCACCCGTCGATCGTGTATCCGGCAGGGAAAGTACCTCCAGGACACTCAGGCTCACCCGAGCCCAGACTTCTCGTTGAGAAAAGGGTGTCAATTGCATTAAGGGACCAGTTGATCAAATCCATAATTCCTCTTTTAAGTTTTAGAGATCACATTGTGAGAGAATGTTCCAGGGAAAAGTAATACAGAAAAACACGAGACTAGACAAGGACATAAGAGGCTAAGCAGGGAAGCTAAGGGAGAGGAGGAGAAATCGTATCTCATATCAGGATGGACTGAAGAAATCTCAGGACTGCTACTTTCTCTCTCAGGTAAATAAAATTTGCTTTTTTAAAAATAGTATGAAGAGAATTGATATGTAAAATGAAATAATTTTCTCCCTACAAAATGTGGTAATACACCATTTATGACAGGGTTGCCAATGGTATTTTGAACCCAAGAGGGTTAACCCAACAAATCATGAAAAATTTGGTATAAATTTTTGTTCATGATCGTGCAGATTTCTGACATTTTGTGCAAATTTAAACATGTAACAATTTTATTTTTTCTAACAAAAAAACAGTGTGAAACCTAAGTTAGGTTAGGCTTTTGTTTGTAAATGACCCATGCCATGTTGTCTAGCATTCTGGATTTTATAGTTATTGGGCTACATACTTATTAATTATACAGGCTATACAGTACATAAAATTAAAATTCACATGTTTTATGTAACTGAAATGTTGAATTATGTGGGCTACAGAAAATAATAAATTTATATCAATCAATCAATTTATTTATAAGCACATTTAAAAGCAACACAGTTTCACCAAAGTGCTGTACATAGTAAAAAAAAAAAAAAAAGGTAAAAAGTAGAAACAAACACACACACAGACCAACACAAAAACTCAGTAACAATTAAAAGCTAGTGACTAAAAATTTGTTTATTTGTTTTCAGAAGAAAATTTCTCTAGATCCGCCCCAGTTAGGTTGTGTCAACATTTTGAAGTTTCCATGCCCTCACAGCAGCTGGTTGACTCTTCACTGCTGCTGCTACACCTGTGCGATTCCTAATCACTGCCACTGCATCCAGCTCCAGCCACTATAGAGTTGTTCCAACAGTTGGTGTCTGTATCTCCACCTGCATCTGCATCTGCTGGTACTCAACCAGAGTCTGGATCCCCATTGGATCTTGTTCTGCTGATGCTGGGCTTTCCAAGAAAGCTAATCCCTTATGTTCCTCATGAGCATGAACTGGTTTTACTTAAGACTGCGTGTGTGTGAGCCCACAACTATTTAAGGCTAAGCTAGTCTTGTGGGTTACGAGAGGAAATCCATTTTTTGTTTATGAGCTGGCAAATTTTAAGCCTGTGTTTTCTTTTCGTAGGCTTGAAAAATTAAAGACTAGACTTTACATTTCTGTGAACTTTTTGATTCTGTGTTTTGTTTCCTGAGCCAGCCCAGGACTGTTTTGTGTTGCTGGGCCGGCCAAGTCACAAGTTGTGTTGTGCAGGGCTTATTACAGTAGCATATTTTAGTTGGCTATACCTCGTTTAAAAATTGATATTCAAAGAAGTTATATTTGGCATTTATATTTACGCCATTTAAAAGTAAAAAATATTTGTTGTTGGTGTAAAGTACCAATACATGTTCAAAAAAATATGTAACAAATGGCATGCACATATCTCTTCAAGCTTGCAAAAAATAAAAATTAATCTATTTATCAAAGCAAAATATTGATTTTGCAATATTAAAGTGGTGGGCCCAAAGTGATATATTTTCGTTTCTACAGGGCCCCAGTTTCCTTAGGTGTCATCCTTCATTCAGTAGCCAAGAGAATATTAGAGGCCGAGAGATAAAAGTCCACGTTTTGAGAGGTGGAGGTGGAAATGGTCAGACGTATATCAACTAGGAAATTGTAATTTTCATCTGCTTAGGAGGGTTGTTTTTGGGACTTTAATGAACTTTTACTTACTTTTTTCTGCAGGATTTTGCATCCACACAGCCTTGCTTCCCCTTTTCTCATTTTTTTCTGTTTGATTAAAGAAATGCAAAGTCTATATGTGTGTTCACAAGTTAAAACTGTCTTTTCATCTTACAAGTTAACAAACTTTTGATAAATCTTAAGATTTAGGTAGCTTAGATGCTGTTGAAGTGCAGACTTTCAGCTTTAATTCAGTGGGTTGAACAAAAAGATTTGATAAAAGGAACTAAAGGATTTCTTGACACATTCTCTTCATTTCAGAGGCTCAAAAGTAACTGGACAAATTAAATAACTGAAAATAAAATGTTCATTTCTAATACTTAGTTGAAAATGCTTTCCTGGCAATGACACCCTTATTACACAAGTATGAGGGAGAGCACAACACTAACAAAGAGAAACACCGGGCTTAAATACATTGACAGATAATGAGGAGAATGAGACACAGAAGGAGAGCACAGCTGGGAGTAATTAGGCAGGACGAAACAAGGGAAGCAAAGCTAGAAACACTGACATGAGACACGGACCTTTAAAGTAAAACAGGAAACACACCGACTGAAATCTAGACACGTAAACTTAACAGAGACTGTTAAGTCTCAGAACATAGAGACCTGAACAGTGGGACAAAAAGGCACAGAGTAGACACAACATGGAACAGAGGGAAGCCACATAACAAAACCTAAGAACTAAAACTGTAAAGCCATAATCGAACCTAGTGTAACAAGGAAAACTACAATAATCAAAACAGCACAACAAAGGACTCAGAACATAAACCATAACATAAAATATCAAAACACAAGAGACTCAAAATGCTGGGTCACAATGACCTAGAACCATGACACTAGGTTGCTTTAGCTTTTTTTTGTTTGTTTGTTTTTGTTCATTGTCCATCTGTATTATGAAACGCCACTCTTACTATTGTAGCTATTTCTCAGATTAAGGATGGTTTGTTTCACCCATATGGTGCTTTGACCGCATGTTCTCTATTCACAGCAAAATCTTCCAAATGCAAGCACCACACCTCAAATGAACTCCAGGCTTTTTATCTGCTTAACTGATAATAATATAACGTCCCTTTAAAAAGACATAGGCCCTTTGAAAAAAGGGTGTCACATGTTAAGAAGCTGAAACCCCTAAACCATTAATCCAATTTCAATGTGGATACCTTCAAATGACAGCTGAGAGTCTACACATTATGTCCACATCTGTTATATAACTATAATTGGAATATGTCTTGGTTAACAGGTAAAAAAAAACAACAACAACTTGTGTCCAAATATATATTAACCTAACTGTAATGGCACTTCGATCTTGATAGATCAAAATGACATAACAGGAAACCAGTGAAAACCAAAATCACAACAAAAATAAGAAATTAAATTGAATCACATGCTGATCCTATTTATGTCATAATGTGGCTCATTAATGTGGCTCCCTATGTGACACTAGATCCTGGGGGGTCCTATCCTGGATCAAGGGATCCCTTGGACAATCTGTGGCACAATTTGGCAGCATCAAATGCATAAAACAAAATGTCCCAGAAGCTGTGAAATGGATTCAGGTGTGGGGAAAGTGAGGGCCTGAGATCGATGCTTTCACCATCCAGAAACTACCTACACACTCTGGCTACATGAGACCTGTACCAGGAAGAACTCAGGGATATGGAATAGAATAGAGTAGAATAGAATAGAATATATCTTTATTGCATTTTACATGTACAACAAAATTATGGACCAGGTCTCATAATGGGTCTGAGGATTTACCAGAAGTCAAGGTACTGTTGGCTGACACAATGAGATCTGTTCAACCCTTCAAAGATATGTTTTCTCAGACTATCACTGTACCACTTGTAAAACCAGTCATGCTAAAAGAAGCAAAACTATCTTCATTTTTCTAAGGATTGCACAAAAATGTTTACAGGCACTGCTCTTAGAGGCTCTTACATAATTGTAAAATAAAACTAGACTGATTATCAAATTTAACAGCAACAAGGGGCAGGAGAAAATGGATATTATTGAAGTCTTAAAAAGAAAATGAAACTAAACCAGTCAGTTATAAAAATAAGTTCAGAGTGCAGAGCATCTAAAAAGAGCCCTGCATTAAAGCACTGACAGGTTGGTGTGATCTAGTTTCGTCTTTAAATATATATTGCTGTTGTGGTTTGTACATCAGTAGCACAGCATAGGAACATGTATATTAAGTTATGTCAACATTCCAAATATAGACTAAACTTCAACGTTAACAAAATGATTTAAAAAGAACAAGTTATAGTTCATATCTTTATTATAAGATGTAAGTCTGTATTAATACTTTTAGTCCATGTTGGTTAATGAACAACATTATTTGCAGTTCTGATTAAATGGTTCTAATAAAAATGCAACTTAGATTTCCACTGTTGGTTATTATTATTAAAATCAACTTTCTTCTTTCACACTAACTTTCTCAAAATAAAAAGATTGAGGTACTGCAGTTTTTTTAGTAGTTGTAGGCCTTTTCACCTCAGTTCATTTTTAAATTATGAGCAGTACAGTCAGAGCAAAGACATTAAATCATTTGTTTAATCATTTGTTATTATGTCATTTGTTTTCTTCTTTTGCAGATACAAGTAAAGAGATGTCAAAACGCTGGTATTCCACCTTGAGAGAAACAGTTAAAAGTCCTAATGTGTGTCCTAATATGGTTGTCAGTGTGCAGAAAGAACTAGAGGATGAGAAGCTTTATTTTCAGGTTTAGAAGTGCAGACATGAGATGTAGGAAGCAGCCTCGTCGACAATTTTCCATTGCACACAAGAAACTGCAACTTCCTGCCCCAGGGTGGATGTGGCTACAATGTAGCTTGCCATCACCAGTGTGTGAATGTGTGTGTGAATGGGTGGATGACTCAATGTGTAAAGCGCTTTGGGGTCCTTAGGGACTAGTAAAGCGCTGTACAAATACAGGCCATTTACCATTTCTGTTCTTATAAGTTTAGCAGGACTGCTTACTTTTGCTTTTGTACATGTTGAGGTGTTAAAAGGTCATGCCTAAATAGAGTGACTTGAGATGTCATTGAAAGGTCGCATCCTGTACTGTCTTGATCAGGCTGTGTGCAGGCAGGAATTGGACCCAAACGCAAACTCAGGGGAAACAGGACTGAACTCAAACTACAGCTTTATTGCTGACAGAAGGGAAAGGTGATACAAAATTAAATAAAACTAAACTGGAAGATTCTAAGGGAACTGACTCATGAGGAAACACATGGTGGGCCACACAGTTAACTAAGAACGCTAGGTCAAAATGACCCAGGACCATGACATGTACAGGGCAACTGAAAAGTTTGATAAGTAACCATGCCATATATGGTGTCAGAAACACACACCCACATACACGCATATACACACACAGACAAGCTTACACATGCGTGCCTTAAAACTGTCATGTGGTTACCCAAACTGTGTATAACCGCTGTCAATAAATAGAGCAAAAGAGGGAAGTCAGGTTTGAAGTTGTTGCTTGGATGGGCGAGTGGCAACACTGCTCTCCAGGACGCTGTTCCATTGCCAACAAAACCAAAAGAGCTCTGAGTGTCTGCTTTGTTCGCAGTGACAGGTTTCTGAGACAGCGAGGTCTGGGAGTTTAGACCTAACAATTATTAAAATGTTAGAGTAATTGCATAGATTTTTTACAAAAGGGGCACATCAGTACATTGTACAGTTATCCAACATTGGTTGCATTTTATTCTCAATTTATATTCACTATATTCACTGAATAAAAATATGATGATAATAGGAAATCATTAATTGTGTTACGTGTTTACTAGGTGTATGATCACATGATGTGATGCATGCAAATGATGTCTTATCTTGTAAGTGTCTTTCCTTTGGAATTTATTATTTTTAATCTCTAAAATAGATGCTTACAGTTGTGATGGATGGTTTTACAAACCACAGACAACAATATAATGAGTTCATTGTTCTACACAAATCTAAAAATAAATAAAAAGACAAATGTAAAATTTATAGCAGTGCTTTTTCAGTGGTCAACGTGATGCATATGACATTTGCAAACAAAAACAGTCAACATTATTGGGACTTTTTTAAAATTGTAAAACATTGTCTATATGGAAGCAAAGATATGTTTACATCTTTGTCTAATATCTTATTCATTTTGAATACTAGAGTTAAGGGCATAGCAACTTTGACTGATAGGTGTACTGCCACATCACACCAGGTATGTGTATGGTATCCAAACAATGTAAATCACTGATATAAAGCAAGGATGTACACTGTAAAAATGTTACTTACACATCACACACATCTGCAGGTGCTGTGGCTGTGCTTTACGTTTGGAGCTGATTTCCCCTGCAATTACTAATTTTAACACAAATACATCAAAACTGACAGACTATCACACTCATTACATGTTATTCTTTTTTTTAATCAGTTGATTAAATAAAGATAAGAGATTTAGAAAGGTGACTATTTATACAGAAATTCACAAGAGTCTGGGCAATTTATATTGCAAGGTAAAAACTCAACAATAAGACAGCAATTCCAAGAGTGGAGACAGTGAGGTGAAAAGGCTCAAAATGAAGGAAACACTGACAGAAAAAGTTTGGATTACTGACAAACTTACAGACTTTGTTTTCAGGGTGAGATCCATTCAAACAAAGCCAACATGACTGAAACAGAATCTCAATAAACAAATTAACTGCTAGAGTGGTTTATTTTCATATTTGAACATAATGAGAAGCAATGACATGTAGTGCCACCTGGTGGATAGTGGAGGGTATGCATAACCATGAAGACAAAAATGAAAAACCTATATATTTGCAATATATATTTCATAGTATATGTTAGGAATACGAACATTTTCATTAGCCTCCCTATGAAGTGTATATACACATACGTATACATACACATACACACACACGCACACATATATACATATATATACATATATATACATATACATATATATATACATTAGGGGTGTCAAATTATCGCGTTAATTGCGATTTATTAATTACAATGCTATTTAGCGCGTTATGTTTTTTAATCTCGTTAATCTAATTTTTAATCTCTTGACGTCATTGATTTTGTATGAGAGTTGCTATGTTATAAAATCCGTTTTTATGTGCTGGGCTCCTTGTGCTTGACTTGTTGGGGGTGGAGTCACGTCGTGAGGTCAAGGTGAGAAGTGGTGATTAGCTTACAGTGTGGATATGGAGGCGCATCTGAGAGTTGTTGGCCCAATGAACGGGAAATTTGTATTTCATAAACGCCCCGACGGCACCATTGACAAAGGTAAAGTGGTCTGCCTAGAGTGTAAGAAGGAGTTTGCTTACCACCGAAGCAGCTCAAGTTTGGCCTATCACCTCAACGCAAAGCACCCAGCCGCGAGTGCAGCAACAGCTAGCAGTGAAGACGTTAGCAATATAGCAAGCCAGAGCAAAGCTTTTCGCCAAACAAAACTAGAGAATACCCCTCGTATGAGCAAGTCTGCGACCGACAGGCTGACTAATGTTATTGCCAAGTGGATAGCGATGAACTGTAGGCCGATAAATATAGTAGAGGACGAAGGATTGACAGAGGTGTTGCAAATTGCGTCCAATGACCCGTCATACAAGCCGCCGTGCAGGACTACAGTAACGACCAAAATCAGCAAAATGTACGACGGCGAAAAGAAAAACAAACTTGAGATTTTGGCGGAGGATTCTCCCAACTGTGTTGCTATAACCGGAGATCACTGGACCTCAGCTGGCAACCACAGCTATTTTGGGGTGACTGGACACTTTATTGATAGTGAGTGGAACCTCAACTCATTTGCACTGACCGTCATGAGAACAGAAACCAGGCACTTTGCTGATAAATGCGCCGAACAGTTCCTCAAGGTAGCAAATGACTGGGGTATTGAAAACAAGATATCCACCATTGGCACAGACAGCGCAGCAAACATGCTGGCTGCTATGAGAGCACTTCCATATGAGCACATCGCCTGCAATGCTCACATTCTCCAGAGGACCATCACGGTATGTCTCGATAGCAGTGGTTTTGTCGGTGTACTGGCAAAGTGCCGCAAGATTGTTGGTCATTTTAAACAAAGCCCTGCGAGTACCACAGAACTTAACCAACAACAAGTAGCACTCGGAAAGAAGAGCGATCAACTTATACAGGATGTACCCACCAGGTGGAACTCGACTCTCGCAATGGTCTCACGCCTCCTATGTAACCGAGAGGCTGTCCAGGCTACGTTGGACCAACAGAACCACAGGTTGGTCTTGCCAACCGAAGCTGAGTGGGCGAAACTGCAGAGGCTGGAGCTCCTGCTTGAACCATGCAAGTAAGTTCAAATAAACACCTTCCCATTTTAATTATATAAACTACTGTTACATGTGTAAAATCAAAATTAATGAACATAACAAGGAACTTTTAAGGACAATTAAATTGGGAATCAGTTACACTTTGATTTAAATGAATCCAGCTAGGTTTATTTAGCAAACCTCTCCACCTCTGCAGGTATGTGACAGAGCTGCTGGGTGGTGAGGCCTACGTCTCTTGCTCTGTAGTGCTGCCTGCTTTTCGCCATCTGTACCGTGTCATGGACATTACTGATGATGATCCTGCCTACGTGGTGAAGTTCAAGAATGCCTTCCAGAAGGATCTGGCAGCACGACGAGCTAATGGCAACGAGATATGGTTCGAGGTGGCCACAGCATTGGATCCACGGTTTAAGGATTTGAAATGTCTTCCAAGAGAAAAGAGGGAACAGGTAGGACAATAAGGTTAAGATGGACTAATGAGTCCAATTCATTATCAAATCAAACTTTTATTTATTATATGGAACACAAAGTTCTTTACAAGATTAAATAAAATAAAAAAAAAGCACTTAAATAGTATAGAGTCCTTGGCAGCAAACGTAATGACAAGTGCAGGCAGCATTTTTTTGACTTTGCTAATCCTCCCTAAAACCTTGGATTTACATATTTCCATTAACTTTGGTCTTATAAGACAAGTGCTTGGCGTGGACATACGTTAGACAGAACAGAAGAAGCAGATACACTCTAAGTCTAAATGTCACATGCCAATCTTTGCTCTGCCGAAAGCCTGAAGAAATCTGTTTTGACTGACTCTTTCCCAACAGCGCATACTTGCTGTGTTTGTAGTGCACCGACAGGATAAACTACAACCAGCATGCTTCACTTTTGGCCAATGCAAAACCTATCATATCTCATATCTTAAACTGATTATATACCTAAAGAGAGTTACCATGCTGCAGGTTTCCAAAACAGATGCTTAAAAGACTCTTTATTACTGTGTATGGGGCCACAAATGTTCAAATAGTGTGGAAGAAGCATAGTTGTGACCAAATTTGCCCTATATGTTCTCTGCTTATTACTTCATTTTGTCATTTCCTAATCTTAATGTTTACACACAGTTAAACCTTTTAACCGTTTTTTCCATTAATGGTTTTCTATCGCATTCTCCCGTCTATTCATGTGATGGCTTCATTCATGTGAATGATACAGTTTCACGGGAGAGTTACTTTGATATGTGACTGTTAAGCATCTCTGTACAGTAGCTAATAGCTGATCTTCATGTTGACTGCCAAGCTGTGACTTCAGTTCAGTAGTTTCAGTTTATTTATTTTATTACACATCATAATCATGCACTTTTTCCTAACTATAGCATACTCACAGCATTACACAAAACCTCAGGCTGGTTTTAACTGGAAGAAACTAAACCTACTGTGCTTGTTAAGCATATATCTTTGGCGCTTTGAAGAACGAACCAGGAAAGCACTTTTCTAGTTTAACCTTGAAGCAGTTGCTTGGAATAAAGTATGCTAATTAGTTGTAATCATTAATTACAAGACTAGGGGGTCATACCAGTTTTTCTTGTCAGTAACCTTTGCACAATGTTATTACCTCCAATGAAGTGGTTATCTTTTTGTTAGTGTTTGCGTGCGTGTCATTCTCTCTGCCTGTGAACACAATAGCTCAAAAAGACTGGCGTCATTTCTGATAAAACTTTGTAGAGTGTAGAGCAGGGTCACGTTAACGATCCATTAAAATGTGTCTTACATCCACCAAAATCTTCAATGTCAACTAAATGATTTATTGGTCAAAATTGACAAAAAGCCGTACAACGTAGAAGCTATGATCCTGATCTGAAGTGTTGTGTGTATTGTCAGGATAAAAAGTACCATGTAAAGATTTAAAATATCATGTCACAGTTGACCTCTGACCTCTCCTCCAAAGCCAACAGATTGAATTCAAGGTCAAAGTGACAATTATGCTATATAGAACCATTTAAAATGGTTTCTTACTGTAATTATTTATACTGACAACATATAGGCATATATGGAATTATACTGATATCACCTCTTCAAGGTCAAATAAGGTCAAACTTTCACAAAAAGTCTTATCTTTGAAACTATGCTTTAAATTCTACTGCTTTTGTTTGTATTGGCAGCATTTAGGAAATTATGCTGGTGTATGTGGATTCTAAACATTTATTCTCTCTATATATATACATCCATCCATCTTCATCCACTTTATCCAGGGCCGGGTCGCGGGGGCAGCAGCCTAAGCAGAGAAGCCCAGACCTCCCTCTCCCCAGCCACCTCCTCCAGCTTATCCGGGGGATGCCCGAACCATCTCAGCTGGCTCCTTTCGATGTGGAGCAGCAGCAGCTCTACTCTGAGCCCCTCCCTCTCTGTATATATTTAACCATATTATAGGTTTTAATCAAATGTAATGTTCCTTTTGACCTCTGATCTCACTTTTACAATTCACATTTGCCTTTTTTAAACCTGACCCCAAAATATCTTTAAAGAAAGTCTTGTCAAGCCTCCATTACCTATTCCTGTTAAGGTAATCTGTAATTTCACAGAACTACAAACTTACTAATGTATTTTTAAAAACAACAAAGTAAACAAAATGAATATATACAAAATGCAATACTGAAAGTAAATACTGCCCATGGAGTGAGCTGCCTTGATGGAGTTTTGCCATTTGTTTTTGTCCATTTTTGCATTTTTGTTAAGTTCAATATATGTAATTGTGTATTAATGTATTATTATTATTATTATTTATTTTATTAATTTCTTTCTTTCTTTCTTTCTTTCTTTCTTTCTTTCTTTCTTTCTTTCTTTCTTTCTTTCTTTTTTTTGGG
>NW_024582932.1:34214-50037 GCF_018398535.1 Haplochromis burtoni
TCTTTTATCCACTGATAGATCTTCGTCCAAGTTAATGTGGCCATTTATTGTCTGTCTTATTAATACCATCCATTAGATTATTGCTTGAATCTTGGCTCGCTGCATTTTCCACCATTTTTAAGATGTTTGGCATCGCAGCTAAATTAACTTAACCTTTGGCTCCGTCATTGCACAGCCTTCACTATTCTCCACCAGCCTCTCCATGTCTCTGCCAGTGTCTGGTTTGTCCTTGGCAATGTTGCACACATCCAGCTGTCTGTCTCAGCTTTTCAGGAGACACGAACTGATCATCGATCTCCATGTATACGAAACACATTAGATTTTTTAGTGCCTTTATTTTGTCTAAGCTTTGACAGTAATGGTGCAGGAACGTGCAAAATAAGAGCTGCAAAGACAAACCCATGAACATGACAAATCACTATAGTAAATGAGGAATCTGCCCACTTCCCACTTAAATAGTATTTGTTTTTCTTCGATTACCGCCGAGCAATAATAACTTTCGGAATATTTTGAATAGATAATCACCTTGATTTATCTTCTTATAGTTAACATTTCCCACTAGATGTCAAATTGAAAAACAGTGTTGTTATTTAGGGAACTTTTTGCTTTGTGAGTCTAGACTTAGACGAATCTACAGCTAAATAAAATCTAAGATCTGCGTAGGTTATATTTTAACAGCAGGGACGTCAACTGAAACGGACTCCAACTGTAAGCAAGTGAGTTTAACTAGCATAACAATCAATTGTTAACAAAGGTAAACAAAGGCGATTATTTATAGGCATGCTTCTTTAGAATGAATTGTCGCACGCCTTTCGGATTAAGGAGGAGGCGGGAGCAGCAGAAAATGCGTTTGGGAACCGTGCGGTGGTTTTGTGTGTGCGCACCTCCCCTCTCGCGCGTAAAGAGCCTCCTTTCTCTTTACGGATCCTGTTTTCTGCTCTTCATGCCAGAGCCTGCAGCTGTCTCAGTTGCGTCCCACTGCCGCTGTTGTGGGAAATCGTCGTCCCGCGTGACGAACAGACAGCAGATTTTCCACTCCCTTAAAGTGTATCAGCGCCAGCCCGAAGGAAATCGCAACTTTTAATCAATTTCCATTACTGGAAGGAGACGGAAGGAATACCTGACAGCTCGTGACGCCCCGTCAGCGTGTTGACTGAAATCTGTCCAACTGTGAAGGCTTCAGGAATGTGGAATACAACTCAGCCTCAACGGTGAGTGCCGTAATGTGCCTGTCACTCCCCCGCTCGTGTGTGTTCAGTCACAAGTGGTTGTCGGACTGTAGGAATTCTGCTAAATTAAGCGATTGAATGCCAAGTGTGCGCACAACTGCTTTTTGAATTCAGGCGTAGGTCATCTTTAAACAAAGCAGCCAGCCTATAGCGTGTGAAAAACAGATTAGTTCAACTGATACTAAATATTTACTCATGTGTCTTTTGCTTTCATGCAGTGAAAGGACGTTCCACTGCCCCTGACACCATGACCACAGACTTGAACTTGACCTCTCTAATGAATGTGACAGAGCTTCATAACCACACAAGAGGATGTTCCCTCACCAAGACAGGTTTCCAGTTCTATTACCTGCCCACTGTTTACATCCTAGTTTTCATTACTGGGCTGGTGGGCAACAGCTTGGCCATTTGGATGTTTGTTTGCCATATGAGACCCTGGAGCAGCATCTCTGTCTACATGTTCAACCTGGCATTAGCTGATTTTTGCTACGTCCTCTCACTGCCTTTCCTCATCTTCTACTACTTCAACAAAACAGACTGGATATTCGGGGACGTTCTGTGCCGACTGCAGCGCTTTATATTCCATGTGAATCTTTATGGGAGTATTCTGTTTCTGACCTGCATCAGTGTTCACAGGTACACCGGGGTGGTGCACCCGCTCAAGTCTCTGGGTCGACTGAAGAAGAAAAATGCAGTTATTACCAGTGCACTGGTGTGGGTTTTGGTTGTTATTAGCATGTCCCCCATCCTTTACTATTCCCGGACTGGCTTAAAACGTAACGCAACCACTTGTTACGACACCACCACAGAGGACGAGTTGCCAGGGTATTTCATCTACAGTATGACTTTGACGGTGTTTGGGTTCTGCATCCCATTTATTGTCATTTTTTGCTGCTATGGCATGATTGTCAAAGCATTAATCTGCAATGAGATGAACAATGCGCCTCTGCGGCAGAAATCCATTCACCTAGTTATCATAGTGCTTGCAGTCTTTGCCGTCTCCTACCTGCCTTTCCATGTGATGAAGAACCTCAACATGAGGGCCAGGCTGTACTTCCAAACCCCTGACATGTGTGAGTTTAATAACCGCGTCTATGCCACCTATCAGGTGACGCGGGGTCTGGCCAGCCTCAATAGCTGTGTGGATCCTATTCTGTACTTCCTGGCTGGAGACACCTTCAGGAGGAAGCTGTCACGGGCCACTAAAAAGACTTCGAGGAAAGGAGAGAATGTCCTTCAATCAAAGAGTGATGAAACAGCGCTTAACAGCCTAACTGAGTATGTGGAGAATGGGGGCCGGAGGCTGTAACGAGGTACCTGTGTGTACCAGGTGGATCTCTTTTAGCTTTAGAAAACATTTTGGACTTGGCAGAAATAAATGCAGTGTGTGTGGCCTGAACACTGTATGTAGAATTCATTGGACAACAGTTTATAAAACTAGGATAAATAGTCATTTTAACCCTGTGATAAATATCGCTTGCTTGCAGCCTGTTGATATTGATAAGCTACTGTACTGTATCGTCCTGTACTTGTATTGTACTTTAAATGGTAGAGCAATCACTCTTCTTTCTTATCATTAGTGATCATTGCGATGAACCAGGCTCGGGGAAATAGGTTTTCCTACAGGCACTAAAAACCTGTTCATTTATTTGTTCAGTAAAAATAGGACTTCGAAGCACATTTTCTATTCACAAGCTGATGTTTAATAATCAATAGCTATTGAACACCGAAGAGCTTGTGCCTAAGGAAGTGGACATGGGATGATGTTTTTTTCCTTTAGAGGAAAAAACTAAATGCACTGAACCTGAGATTGCTGCATGGATGTGCCATACAGACATTGTAATGCACTACGATCGGGACCTCTCCCTTTAGAGGGCTATCTATCCCTCCTCCTTTCTTTCTACATCCATTACTGAAGGGGTGTGAAATGTGGTCAACTACTTTTTCATTCTGACAGCTCTGAGGTGAAGGTCTCCAACGGCTCTGTTACCGCAAGCTTTCACTCCTTTTACGTACTAAAATAATGACAGTATTTTGTGTATATGATACTAAAAGTAATATCTTTGTTTCTCTTAGGTGGACTATGCAGAATATTGTGATGTTCCAGATTAGTTTTGTGTTTTTAACTGTCGCTATCTTTAGTGCAGATCTTCATACATGAGCCTACTATCAAAATCCATTATCAGTATCATCAGACTGAATCACCAGAACAGGTTCTGAGTACTCGAGTGTATATTACAAAATAAAGACGATCAGCCTTTAAATGATCTAAACGCATAAACACACACATACTTTATAACCTGCTTCGGGACTCAATCCGCATATTGAAGATTTTTTTGTATGAGATACCTCAAAGTAACTGGTGCACTGTGTCTGAGTTTTGGCAGATAATCACTTCTGTTGTGTATCTGTTGTAAACATTCTGGAGAAATTATCGGTATATATTTTACCCTGGTCTGTGTAAATGTTTGCTGTCTGTACTTCCTTTGTAAATCTGTAATGTGGTCATTTATAAGTGTCAAGGAAGGAAGTAAATTAGTTATACAGGAGATACGGGGCCACACATATCTGTGTCAGTACATCTTTGTATTTACAGTCGACAATTTATAAGCACTTGTATAATTTCACCTTGTTTGTACCAGCTGCATGCACCCTCGCTTAAATGTTCACAGAGGTGTGAGAGAACAAACGCCACTTGTTTTGGAGACATTCGTGCAGAGCTCTGTTCTTGCTGCTCCCCCTTGTTGTCATCACTGCTCTTGACTTTCTCTTTTAGCACAGCTAGGAGGAAATGAGGGGACGAGTCAGGAATAAAGAGTGGCACCTTTTCCTCCTGGCTTATCCTAAGACTTCCTTTGTGCCCGTCACAATGCCACAGACCCATTGAAGCAGACAGGGGTGTGAAGCTGTCGCCAGGACCCGGCGGCGGTGCAGTGTTGCGGGCACAGGAAAGCAACCAACCCTCTTCCTCCACACAGCGCCCGTGAATACAAACGGCTTTTGATTTCCTGGCTTTGAGGTGCAAACTGCATATCTGGCCTTTGCAAATGTGTGTGTGTATGTATTCGCTGTTTGTGCGTGTGTCTGTATGAGACAGCCTGAAGGCAATGAAGACCTTATTCCAGTGGGTGGCTGTTGTTGCCTTTATTTTGGTTTGTTAGGTAGTGGTGTTTTAATTTTCAAAAGCAGCTACTGTTTGCATGCACATGGAAGGAAAGTTAAATTCAGCCAAAGCAGGATATCTTGCCAACATCAGTGCTTTTGCGCATGGGCGTCAAATCTTGACTTGCAAACAGTTGGGATGCTTGCCAGTGCTTCTTCCCTCCCATCTTAGCCACCTTTCACCTTTTTTCTCCAACATCCTCCTCTCTTGTTTCTGAATTTAGAATCAGAAAAAAAATAACCTTTTCTTTACTTTACTACCCTGAGGCAGAATGTTAGTTGAATAATTGTTAGGAAGACGGAGGACAACAGAAGGAAGAATCAAGTGTAAAGAGTAATGGGAGTTGCGGAGAAAGAAAATTTGTGTTTGTTTTTCTAGAGAACCCTGTTGGTGGTACAGGGCCCACAGAGTAATCACAGTCAAGACAGCCAAACAAAAACACACAACTTAGTTCCACAGATTTACAGTGGGACCTGGCACAGGATCCATATCCATCACAGGGGGCACTGTCCGCTTTAGCCAAAAACTATCCCTAACCGCAAAACAACAAATGCAATCAAAATGTCAGTGTGTGGTCCTGTGATACAAACAATCAGGAGAAGGCTGTGGTTAGGTTACAAATTGTAGTGGCTGCATTCACGTCATGTGACAGTGCTGTAATAACCACAAGGCAATATGAACTTCTGTTTACATAAGTTTCCAATTTTTTCTGTGTTATCAGTGAACTCTAAAAAAGCCTCATGATATTGAATAGTAACATATTACAAGACACATGTGCACAAAACCTTATAGAAAACACTGCACTTCTGGGACGATTTAAGTGCTCTGGAAAGCTTCAAGTGCTTTTTACAAGCATGAAACTGTTTGTTTGTGCAGAACATGGAGCAGTTTGCAAGAAAAGTCACGCAACCAGTTATGCGTTTTCCTGCTCCTGCAGCCAAGTAAATATGTTATAAAAACATTTCGTTATGTGACTCTTGGTTACAGCGCTGCAGTGCTGATACTGATGTGCTTTGATATTAACATGTGTTTACTTGCTCCTATCAGTCATCGACCTACCACACAGCAGAACAGTGGTAAAATTTATTGCACTTATTTGGTAAAGTCAGACTGCGTTGACACATTTTGGATATTATCCTAGACTTCAAACAAACAAAAAGAAAAGAAAACAATTCATGGAAAATTTCCCATTAACCACACCCATGTGAGCCAGCAGCGTGCTTGAGAAAGAAGAACCCTCACTCTTAACACCAGACCAAACACTGCCGGACAGGTAGGGAAAGTTCACACCTCATTGGCAATCGGCATACCTGTGAAAGGACTGAAGCTGTTGTTGCATGCCCAAATGCAAACCAGCATGCCTTTTGCCAATGCGTGTGTGTATTTATGATATCCCAACTAAGATGACACTTTGGAGGTCAGGTATCAACCTGAACTTGCTTTGCTACTGTTGAAAAAAGATTAGAAGTATTACAGGTATAAGTGTTTACTTGTACGTCAGGCAGAGTGATAGTGCCATGATTTCCACAGAATGATCCGAAAATATCCCGTTCTCTGGGTGAAAAGGCCTTGTTGATGTCAGAGGTCAGAAGACAATGGCCTGACTGTTTTGTGCTGATAAGGAAGGCAAGTAAGCACTTGGTACAATGAAGAAGAGTCCCTCGAAACAACATGAAACTGAAGCTACAATTTACACAAGATCACTAAAATTAGTCAACAGAAGGTTGGGAAAAACATTGCCTGGTACTGCACCGTTAAATGGTAAAGTGACAATGTGGCACAAACAATATGAAAGCATGGATCCATCCTGCTTTGTATCAGTGGTTCAGCTGCTGGAGTGGGTGTAATAGTGTGAGGGATATTTTGTTAGCTCTCTTTGGACCCCTCAGTACGAGTTTATCATCATTCACCTCGCCCCAAAGCTTACTTGAGTGTTGTGGCTGACTATGACTATTCCTTTCTCATCACAATGTACCCATCTTCTAATGGCTGCTTCCAGAATGATAACACACTATGTCACGAAGCTCAAATCATCTGAAAATTCTTGGTCCGATAGAGCGCGTTTGGGATGCGGCAGAACAGGAGATTTGTATCATGGATCCATGTTTTTTTGTTGTTTTTTTTTTTTTTTACCTGGGAAAGTCAGCTAGAGAAATAAGCTGTGTTACAGTCCACATATTATAAGCATTTGTAAACAGTGAAATAAACCAACTACATTAAGTACCAAAAGTCCACAGCTATCTTTTGGATGCTAAAATTACAGACTGATATGGAGTATGTAAAATTATCCAGCAAATTAAACCAGCCAACAGTGCATAAAATACTGGAAAAATTTGCTCCTCCATACATGGCTGAAAGATTAAACTGCCGCTTAGATAAGAATGCACCAGTAATTATCGCATAATATGATTGTTACGTGACATAGTGTTGTGTTTCCAGCTGCTGGGTGCTGTCCTTCTCTCTTTCTCTCTCCCTGTCAGATCTCAGCCTATCTCCTCCTGGAATAGGTGGAGAAATGCAGCTGAAGTGAGCATATTGGAATAAGCATATGGAATATGCACAGCAATGAATGGGGACTTTCAGAATTTTATACTCTGTGGTAGCTCAGTGTTTTTCTAAACACTTACCACAAATGCGTATGGCTTGGACTGCAGCCAGTACCATTCATAGAAGTGTGTTATTGCATATAAGATGTGGAAAGATTAGATCAGGCTGGAGCAGCAAGTGTGTGAGGGGGTGTGTGAGGCAGAGGAAGGGCTGTCATATTTTTGCTGTCATAAGGTTTATGATCAATATCTCTGCAGCCACTCTTGTCTCGCTTCTTGTTGATGTTCTGCCGGTTCTTGGCATCGTCATCAATCAGCTTGAACGATTGTCTCACTGGCTAACATCCACAAACCCGCGCCTTTGATTCTGTACAGTGGGGTAAAAATTAGCCCATCAAGCAGTTTATCCCCAGATAAGAGAAACCCTAAGAAGGAAAGTCAGCTCCCTTTTAACCGATATCAAAAGATGCAGTTTTGCTGAGGGCCTAGTAGCGCTGGGTGATGATAGCGCTGTCAGACAGTGCAGAGAAAGGCTGGACTGTCTGATAAGAGTTATGAGATAGGAAGTATCCTTGCAAAATGAACTGAGGTTAAATTAAAGGGCTTCTACTGCTTGGGAATATAGGGACGAGAAAAGATAAGGTAAGGTGTTAGAACAAGAAGGTGAGAACTGAGGAGATACAAAATGTGTTGTGGAGACATAAAAACATAAGGAGAAAAACAGGCAAGAAACACAAGATAGAAAAGGGTACCTGAAGGCACTTTATTAACTCCATATAACAGTATACATACAGGATATTACCTAAGGATGAGGCAGGGGAGGGCTACAAACAGAAGAAACAAAGGCTTGCTTAATAACATATTAGATTAATAACCGAAGAGGCTCGTGCATGTTCTGCTGCTCTGGTCTTCCATTCACAGCATTTGTCTGTTGTTTAATGTCTGGTGCCCTTTTCTTGAAAGATAGGATGTGTTTTCCCAAATACACCCTGAAATTACTATGAATTATAGAAAGCCAAGAGCTTTTTATAACGTGAGAAAGATAGCAAAGCCTTCAGCAATAGCTACTTTTAATGGAATCACTGAACATTCACATGTAAAAGGAAAAAAAAAGGAATAAAATTAAGAGTTACAGCTAACTTAGCTACAGCTACGGCCTGCTGTAATAAAGGAAGAATATAAAACTGGCTTCCCTTTGCCTGCAGCTTGTCCGTAAGTTGTGAAACTCCTCTAAAGGATGTTGAGAGTCTAATGCTTTTATTAGCTGGCAGCCTATCAGTCTGCTCATTGCCCTGCTGAAGGATGGATGATAAATCTCTCAAAATCAAAGTTTATGTTCCAGCAGATTACATTCACACTTCCATATTTACAGTGGGCTAGTGTGTGTATTAGCAGAAATGGAAAAAAGCTTCTGTGAATGGAAAAACTGGATTTTAGAGCAAGTCATTGATATGCTCTAATTTACACCCTTTACTTGGCTGTGCTCCATAATTTGTTTCTGGTTCTTTTCTGATGTTTCCCTATCTGTTTATCTTCTGTGTTTCCTGATGTGTGAATCACATGAAGACTGTGTGTTTGAATTCGTGTACATGCCAGCACTGTACTTCCTGTTTTATTTTATATCCCTTTCCTCCCTTCCTTTCTCTGACCTTAATTTTACCCGAGTCTTTCCCACACTGAGTTATCTTTGTAATTATACTCAGTCTTTTCCTTTTTTAGTTGTCCGTGTGTCTTACTTTCTTTGTATTTGTCACCACAGTTTTGTTAGTTGTACCTGTTTATTGGATTTTCTTTCTTTGGACAGTGTCGAAAATGCTTGATGTGGAATTCTCTGAGTCTAAATTAGCCTAAAAATAACTCTGGCTTTTGTCCAAAGAGGATTTGTGTCTCTGGCCTGAATGAAACAAATTGACAAGAAAATCTGTTAACCACTACACTGTTCTTTTTGCAAGCTGTATACAGTTGGAGCGTGTGTTGAAATGAGAATAATAGAATTAATAAATCCTTATATTCAGTCTTTTCCTTTAATTAATAATTAATATGTGTAATTAATATATGTTCTCTCCAGGTGCCCGAGGAACTACATCTTTAACACACTTTTTCTGTTTGTGCTTGCTCCTAACTCTGAATGATTTAATAGCAGGCCCTCATCTTGCCGCGGTGAGCAATGAACAGAAGTCTTGTCCCACTTGTGCTGGAGCCCTTAACTTTTCTTTTACCTGACCAAGGTTCAAGTGGGCAGCACAGTGGTTAGCACAGTTGCCTTACGGCAAAAATTTATGGATGGTTCAACTGAAAATACAGATGTCTTTTGCCTGCCAGCTCCATGTTATAGTCCATTTGATTTCTTCCATTCCTGCTGTACAGGATGGGAATTGAAAAAGGAAAGAGTCGGGTGAATTCAGAGTAAACAGCACCCTTAATCCAGGCAGCTTCCACACCTACGCCAAACGAATTATTTCTCATTTCCCATGTGATGCAAATGCAAAAGGGTAGGTGGGACAATACTATATCCTGCAAATTTCAGCTTCAGCTTCAGCAAAACAAAAAAAAGTCCAATGACAATTCATCAAATTTTGAATAAATATAGTTTTAAACATTGCAAAGTTCTTTAGAATCTAATTAGCAACGGCAGCTTTGAAAACACTCATGAAAAAGCAGCGACTGCAGATCCCTTCTGAGCCTGACACATAGTGTTAATTGGTATTTTACTTTGCCTTTGTATTTTTGATTTAGCTTCTTCCGACTTAATGAGTTCAGAGTTCTTTTAATTTAGCGCCTCATTCATTTAACACATACTTATGGTATGTGTAGCTGTTTCTCAGAAAGGTGCACACTGACAGTACTTTTGTACCCAGTCACCATGTGTAGCATATCTTGGCCTATTACTGATCAACCACAGATATGAAGTCTCCCAAGGGAGGAGTGTCTTTCCTTGCATGCTTAGCAGGTGACTCTTGGGTGCGTTGTGCTTTTATTACTACAGCACTATTGGTTTAGGTGTGTTTATAGTGTAAAATGTACTAAGGGAAGGTCCTGTCATTCCCCATTAAACCCACATGAAGATAAGGCTTCATCAGCTAGCTAGAAATTAAGAAAATAAGTCAGCCAGAAAATAGTGTGTAATGTTTTTTTTTGGTCTTCTCGCACCACCTATTTTACTTTTGATTTGTAACATACTTTCTTTCAGCTCTAGGTACACACACACACACACACACACACACACACACAGCACGCACGCACGCACGCACGCACGCACGCACACCACACACACACACACACACACAACACACACACACACACACACACTCAAATATGAACAAGCCCATGCACAGATGCATCCACTCTCTGCATCTGCACTCTGTACCCATTCTCCATTAGCTGAAAGAAACGATCAGCTTCAAGTGCATTCTCCTCTCAAGAAAACAGCTGATGAAACATTCTGCCCTCTAAAACTGAAGCATCAGCACCTGCCCACATCTTAAAGGGGCAAACGTTAATCGAAGAAAGGCACAAAATTGCAATAAAACGTACAGTTTTTATATACAACACCTGCTTTCATATTCCCCGTTTCACCCATGACCTCTCTAACTTGCCTATATTCTCCCCTTTCCATTCTCAATGTCGTACAGTGATTAGTCACTCTGTCTCCAGATGCCTCCCCCTATTTCTCCTTTCCTCTTTTTTCTTTCCCTCCAGCCTTGTTGTTGAGATTCTATTATCCTGTGCTGCTTGGCTGCCTCACCCTATTAATCCTAGCAGTTCAGTGTGTGTGTTTGTTTGTGTTCACAGATGTCTGTGTAGGCTTCATGCGGTGCCAGTATGAGAGTGTAGTGGCCATCGAATGTCTTCAAATGATTAATGGTCTGGGTTTAGGCGAGGTGAAGAATGGCAACTAACACACACACACACACGTACACGGACATGCACATACTTCACACACACACACACACGCACACACACACACACACACACTTTACAGGTGTCCTGTTAATGTCTTGTCTGGGGTAGTTGCCTCTCTGGACAAAAACAGATTCAAAAACAAAATAGTGTCTCAGTGCACTGGTTCACAGAGGGAAGTGAAAGGGGGATGTAGTGAAAATGAAGTGGAAGTGATAAGCATTAAAAAAAGGAGTTGTGCATTTTTCAGTGAAACTACGATTGCTTAAAATGACCGTCAAGACAAAAGTGCACCATACCACAGTTTCCTGTACAAACTTTTGTTTCCTATGTCTGTGATTCTCTCTGTACTAATGTGTGTGTGTGTGTAAGGTGATCTACTTGTCCTGGATTCCCTGCTAAACTTAGCCAAGGTACTGCAGCAATGACTGAATGATCATCGATATGATTTATTCAGAGGCTAGTTTGAACAGAAACCTTTGTCTCACTAAAAATTGCCGTGCACCTACATGTAGTTTTAGCCTCAGGACACACAAACTAGCTGATCAAATGAATATTGATCTAGCTGAGGATAGCAGTGGGTGGCTGCTGTGTGAGTCACTTCTGCTGGACTCTGAGGTTTGCAGGCAGGCAGTGGGTTTAAGGTCATATACGTACTGATACATATTAAATATAGACATTTTCCCTCATATCCACATGTAGGCAGACGAATAAACGAATAAAGCTGGGATTGTCTCTTCAAAATTGGTTTATTCCTTTTTGAGACACTGGTCTTATTAGAACATTGATTACAGCATGATATCTATGTTTCTGATTGTATATATCCTTTTTTTCTGGCTTTATTGTGGATATTTGTATTTCTGTTGCCCTTTCTACAGAAGGAAATTTCAACATGAGAAAGCAGGAAGAACACAGAAGATAATAAAATCAGTGAAGGCTGACTTTCAGTTAGTGCCTTCACTTTCAGAGTACTGGCATTGTGAATGATGGCTCATGGTCACTTATCTTTTTACTGAAAAGACTAAAATAGGTTTTAGTTTTACTCAAAGGCTGAATGAGTCCAAGCCTTTAACAAAGTAATTTAATCTTCTATGTTGCTACTGAATCCATGATATCCATGATTTTTGCAGTTAGGCTTGGTGATTACACAGTTATGATTGCTAATGAAAAGCACTGGTTTTAACTCCATAAGCCCATAGATGAAGTCTTTACGTTGATTGGTTAAGGGGTAAATACCCATTAATTATCATGAGAACTTGGATCCATTATGGAAATGTGCCAGATTTAGCCTCATGGGCTATTTTCTTTATCAGCAGTCCCTGGCAGGTTGATGGCTTATAAAATGAATGGTTTATAAAATAAATGAGTGGGGTAAGATAATCAAGTCATTGCTGGGGACCACTGATTTTAGTCTTTCATTTAGATCACAGTTCTAGATCAGGAAAGATCAGGAAACATTGAAAAGATCAGGAAACATTGAACAAAATACGCAAAACAAAACTAGAATTAAATGAGATAATTCTAACACTACAAAAGACCAAGGATAAAGGAGGACTAGAACTCCTAACTTTCAGCACTACTTCTTAGCCAACAGGCTTCAGTTTATCTCAGGATGGCTAAAACATACCCTCTTAGATGAACCTTGGCTAGATGTAGAACAAGCACTCTGCAATAATCTAGAGATCTCAGACCTACCATTTATCAGCTCAAACATCCAACGACATGAATGCTTTAAAAGCATCAACATCAGCTCTTCTCTGACAGCATGGTGGGAGTTTCTAAAATTGACGGCGTCTTCATTAATCCCATGCAAACGTACACCTATCTGGAACAACCCTGACATATTACAAAACAATAATATGATAAACTTTTCAGATTGGAGTGGTAAAGGAATCAAATATTTAGAACATATACTAGAAGGAACAGAATTTATTTCATTTGACGGACTAGTTACACAATATGGGATCAACAAGAAAAGATTTTTAGAATATCAACAAATTAAATCCATAGTAAAAAAGAAATTTAAACCGGGTCAAGTTGAACTACAAACACCACCAAGTGTGGTTCAATTTCTTACTCTTAAAACCCCCAAATTACTATCCAAAATATACAGAATGCTTTCTAAAACAGATGAATCAATATCACTTCCTATTGCAAAATGGGAAGCGGATTTATCAGTTAACTTAGACCTAAACTTCTGGTCTCAGATTTGCTTAAAAACCTTTCATCTAATTAGAAATCCCAGTCTTCAATTAATTCAATACAAAATATTACATAGAGTGCACTATACAGGTCATCGGATGTTCAAGATGGGCTTTACGTCTACCAACAACTGCTCACACTGCCAAACCAACCGTTCTCATCCCAAGCGTAACATTTTACGCTGGTGACAAATCGTCACCATATACGTTCGCTCTTTTTCTTCAAATCGCTTAGAAACACGCTATTTAACATCATTAAAGTCCTGGTTAAGGTCAGGAATAAGGTTATGGTCAGGGCTAGGGATAAGGTTAGGTTTAGGGCTGGAATACAGGGCTGGAACGTCTACTACCGCGGGAGCGTCATTGCACTGGATTCCAGCCATAACCCGCCGCGTACCATAAGAACGCCGAAGGTCTCCTTTCGCGTTCCTCAGGAACGCCGCGGGACGTGACAAAACGTCGACATGTTACGCCTCGGGAGTGAGAACGCTCTGGCCAAACCAATTCACCGGACAATTATATCCACGCTCTTTGGTTCTGTCCACCAGTTCAGAAGTTTTGGCGCGAGATATGTGAAGACTTATCGAAGTGTCTGAAATGTAACATTCCAACTTCCCCCTTAGTGTGTTTGTTGGGCAGCTTAGATAATGTCACTTCAGAAAAGAATATCGCCCATATGGTTTTCACTGCCCTATGCATAGCCAAGAAAACAGTCCTCATGAACTGGAAAAATAAAAATAATCTTAATTCTAACCAATATAGAAATTATCTATTAGATTACATTAGTCTTGATACAGCCTCTGCCACCACATCAGATCAATTGCTCTGGGCTCCTTTGATCAGCTCCATCACCTAGTGGGGGTGGGGGGTCATAGTTTGGTCCCGCCTTCACTGTTGTGATTGGTGTGGGGGTAGGGACAGGCTTAGGGCGTCGGGGGGTTCCCCGGAGGCATCTTCCTTGGGGGGCTCAACCCGGGGTAGCGGTCATGTCCGGTTAGGGGCTCTGTTGGCTCTCAGGTGACTGTTTCCTCGCGGCTGCGTGCAGCGGGGCTAGGGGAGGGTCTGTGCTGACGGACGTGGGTTACTGACCTGGTAGCCTGGCTGCCCCTGGGTGGGTCCGGGATGGGCGTGAGGTTCTGGGGGCGCTCCGTCTCTGGGCTGGGGCCCTGGCCGGGCCTCGGGGGCTTGGGTCCTGGTTGGTGTGTTGCCGGGGTTGTGGGCGGGTGGGTGCATGGGGGCCCAGCCCTGGCGCAGGGTGCCGCCGGTGCGTCGAGCCACCTGGGGGGCTCTTCAACTGGTGGGGGAGATTGTCACATCTTGCAGGAGCTTTCCTCTCCTCAGGAACTCTCTGCAGGAGGGGGAGATACAGGAGAGGTGGAGGAAGATCTCAGCCTGGGCGTCTATTGTCTCATGTAGTCTGGAAGATGAGTGGATGGTGGGGTGGGTGCAGTTTTCTCTGTGGTGGGGTTGGGTGGACTGTCCCGGGCTCTGTGGGGCCGGGGGCGCTGCTGCACTGGGCCCCGGTCTGGATGGGCCTGGGCCCCCTTTCCCTGGCGGGTCGCGGAGTATGGGGGTGCCTACTGGGGTCAGCGGGGGAGCTGGCCCCAGGGAGGGGTCACTTGCCCCTCCCTTCCTTCCCTCCCCATCTCCAGCTGCCTCCCTCTTCCCGCTCCACCACAACCACCCACACATGCAGGGCCTTGGAGTAGGGGTATGTCACCAGGGTGCAGAGGTTTGGAGGCCTATCTCCCCCCACCACCACTTCCCCTGCCAGTGGCGGACTCCCTCAGACATCGGTGCGTTGGTGGTTCTTTGTGTCGGGGATGGGCGTCCAGGTACACACCGGCTCACTCCTTGGCGGCCGCTTATCGGGGCCTGGAGCCTGGGGCTCGCTCGGGCCACTTCGGAGGTGGGGTGCCCCCGGCCTCTCGGCCTGGGGCTCGGTCACTCAGGCACAGCTGGCTGCCGGCGGAGCTCACGGGCGCGTCACTGCAACTCCCCCTGGCTTCTGCTCCGCGGCTGCTGAGTGAGCCCTCATCTGGGACTCTCCTCAGCTCTTTCTGGGACAGTGGCGCGGCTGCCCCTCTGTTGGTCTTCCTTGGTCTCTTGTGTTCTGGGGGCCTCTGGATGTCTGGAGTTTTGATCTCCTCCATACCTGCTTCATGCCCTGGAGGACGGGGCTGTGGCCCCCCCACACCCTCTAGCAGATCATTACATGAAGGAACCTTTTAAAAAAAACAAGCGCGTCCATGCTCACAGGTGTACACACGGGTGATCACACCCACAAACTACACCCTTTTTGGCTCCTACCTCAAAGCACACTGTGTTCTGTTGATCTTATGTGCTGCACAATAATGTTTAATATTTAGTATTTACTGTCATATTCCCATATATCATTGTGATGTTGTTTATTCTATTACTCTTGTTCTCTTCTGCTTGTTTTCTTTTTTCTTTCTCAACAGGTGATCCAGGTGATCGATATATGCATTTTCTTTTTCTTTTTTTTTTCTGCCCATTCTGTTGGTTTTTGTTTTTTGCCCTTCTCCCCCGTCCCTCTTCTCAGCTGTTTCTCTTTCCCTCTTTCTTTCTCCCCTTCTTTCCCCCAGTCAAGTCTGTCCCGTATTCAGCAAGTGAAAATAAAATAAACAATAAAAGGTGAATCAAATGGACCATTATGGCAAGGCTGGGATGGTCAATTTGGTAAAGTAAATCCGTTGGGCATCTTTCTTTGCCTTTAGACAATAATTCTGATGGCAAAAGAGCCAAACGGGACAGGCAAAAAAA
>NW_024582932.1:59087-107281 GCF_018398535.1 Haplochromis burtoni
AAAAAAAAAAAAAAAAAAAGATCACAGTTCTAATATATTCATTTCACACAGTCTGTCTAGTGGAAAAGTTTAAACTCTGGCTTGAGTAAAGATTAGAAAAGACTGCATGGAGTCATAATGTCAGGTCAAGAAACAGTCCATCCAAAGCAGTGGTGTTCCTTGAGGGCAAGGAAGACAGGCAGGGCTTGTAAAGTGAAATCTAAAAATGAATATCCATTGTAACATATCAAAGTAAAATCGTCTCTCTTCTTTCATTTCAGACAGCGTTCTGTCATAAAGTCTCTTATCTGTTTGCATCCATCCGTTATATATCTCCCATCCTGTGGCTGCAGTTGGCTCTTGCCTCTGGAACCTGAATTAATGCAGCTTGACAAACAGAGATGCTAAAATCTGTATGGGGTAGGTCTATGCCCTTGTTGGCTAGAGCTTGTCAAGCTGAGAGGCCAGCAGCTTGCAGCAGGTTGTTTGCTAATGCACACTGTGGATAAACCTCTGGTCTTTGACAGGAGACTGATTGGAGAATAATGTACTAGACAAGCTGCTGCTGGCTCTGCTTTCACTTCTCTGAAATCAGTTACCATCTGTGTGGAAATAGAGCTACCATTAGCAAACAAACGAGCATTCTATTTGTCATCATAACAGATGTTTTGTTTTTTTTTCCTTTAAACCACCTTGAACCACAGACCTTAAATGTGAACCACAGATTTAAGGTCCAACAACATTTCCAGATTAACATCTGTGAGAAATCACTTGGTTAACTAAATTTCCAAAGTTTAACCAGCTGCTTTTTTTAGACACCACATTGTTTTTTTTATTATTGTTCAGTCCATCTCTAGACAAATACAGTTAAACATGTCCCATGCTCACTCTGCTGTGATGTTTTTATAAATACTGTATGTTTCATATCCATTGTTCGCTGGGGGTCCTGACTTTTCTTTGATTCTCAAGAAAGCAAACTTACTGCTCGAAGATGTAATTCCAAAAATTGTGCCATGCTCCAAAATAGGCTATTATTTGGCTATTAGAGATGAAATTGTTAAAAAAAAAAAAAAAAGAAGGAAAAAGAAGATCCTGAAGTGCAGGCATCCTTTGACACACAAATATTTTCTCATAGTATGAACTTGAATGTTGTTCGAGCACATCCTGCATTGGCGGAAGGCAAAGATATATGAAGTACTTTATTGGTGCTTATTCGAAGCCGTTTCCACTGTGTGTGTGTGTGTGTGTCTGTGTGCTTGGAGTAGGTTAGAGGAACAGTGCCTCTTATTTTAACAGATGAATTACTCCCTTTGTGTTTGCAGCAGCAGTAATGGCATCGCTGTTGCGATTCAGTAGCTTCCTTTTGACCACAACACTGAACCTTAGACTTCACATTCTCCCGAATGACATCTGTTTATGACAAGAATACTTGCAATGCTGCTGCAGTCTCTCGAGGCAACCTTCAAACTCCAAACCATGAAGCGAACACACTCGCTTACAGCATTTCTCATTATTAACGAACTTCCCCCATCAGCTTCACTGAGGAAGTGGGAATGTCAGACTTTTCACTGTGATGATGATGGCTTCTGTGACTCTCATCCCTAAACTTTAACCCCCAGCACTCAGCTGTACTGAACTGGATAGAGTTGTATGTATTATTAATGATGGCCAAATTCCACACATGAAAGGGCGGCTTTGTGGTCTGCATGAAAGACCCTGTGTCTCCCCTCTCTTTGTCACCCTGCTTCTTTCTGCTTACCAGTCCTCTCTGTTTTTTGTCCTCTGCCTTGTCCTGGATTACATATCCTCATGCGCTCTTCTGATTAATTTTTTTGATCAGCTATAAAGTTGTATGTCACAGATTGAATGGCCCCATCAGTTTCTCCAGACTATTCTGGCATTGCTGGTGACAATAGTGGCATTTCACAGAACACAACAGCCGTTTGTCTCCATTTCCTCTGGACAATACTGAATTCTTATCCAGTAATATTAAATTTAAATCTTCTTTTGTGGTATATTTGTGAATTTTATATGCCCCTGTTTCAGAATCTTTGCATTTAAAAAAAAAAAAAAAAGAAAAATCATATAGCAGATCACAACAAATCATATAACAGTAACATGTCAACTCCCACACATTTTCCTGGGCATTTTTTTTCCCTTTTTGTGTAAAATAACTTAAAATTTCACAAATAACTGACCTGAGGGTTTCCTCCTTGTCTGCCTTTAATTCAATGTACAAAATGTCACCACATCAACATGGATGGATGTAGGTCTGCTGCCCTCCACTGGATAATGCATGCCAATGCAGAATAGTAAGACAGACCTGATCCTCTGGTCCATCTATTCATAGCTTTTGAGCTAACAACTCTTTAAGGAAAAGTATTTTTGGTTTTCAGTTAACCTTTACATACTACTCACTTTTAATGTCTTCACAGTGTGGTGCAGATCAGTTTTGACCCATAATAATACCATAATACACCCATAATAAGTGCATATCAGTTAAGTAACAAAAACATAACAACCATGATAATTTCAATGTTTTTATTTAAAGATTTTTTATTGATTTAATAATGTAATAATTTAAATGAAAATTAAAATGGAAACAACTTTCTGGAATTGCTGGTATTTATTATGTAAACTACAATCTAAAATCATCTTTGATTACCAATATTAATTCACCTTTAATTAAAACTTATAACACAAGATTTATTTATTTATTTGCAAAATACTGCATTCAAAGTGGTAGTAGGAAACCTTGTGAGTGTGAATGTTGTTCATTTTTGATTATTTTCTTACACTGTGGATACAAACATAATGTATTCACATTTATATAGTGTTTTTCAAGTCTTACTGACTACTCAACATGTGTTTAATTACAAGTCATACACACAAGTCCTATACACATTCATACAACATTTTATTCTGTACACTTCAATTATTTTATCTCTCTCACTGGTTAAGGGTAAAAAATGAACCCAACAGGAATGTCTTTGTACTGAATGAGGAAGCTGGAGCACCCAGATTTGAAGCAGAAACCTTGTGTCTGTTAGTTGACAGTGCTAAGCACCATGCTGCTCTATTACACATCTTGTGTCTGTGCCACGGCTTCCTCTGACCTCTGTGCACCATATACGACTCTTACCCTGTTACACTGATCCGTCAAAGTCCAGCAACAGCCTGTATGTGAGAACCTGGGAAAGGTGGTGGGAACACAGACAATTATTGTGACAGTGTCAAGGTCCCCTTTGAACTTTGCACACACTTTTACGGTTTCAAGATTCTCTAAAACTATCATTTTCCCACATTTGTGGGTCTAAAATCCATCTGAATAGATATGGAACAAATTTGCAAAATTGTAAGGGTTAAGAATTACAGCCCAGTCTTGTTTCAACTGAGTAGCTTCAAGTGTCGTTTACGCTGTTTTCCCAGATTTATATTAAAACAAAACTGTTGATGGAAAGTGCAAAACAGACATTTATAATTTCAACAAAAATAAATCAAAAACCAAGACAACTTCAAAAAATTATGTTAAAATACTGTAAAATACAGGTTCTACACTGACCACAGCACTTCTAGCATCAATCAGTGATATTGATCAGATGAAAAGACATGTTGTCAAAAAAAATGCAAAAGCTGTCTCTAAAAGCCTGGACCCAGTATTCTGTAGGAACATGCAATCAGTGTGAACACCTGTTTATAAACTCAGTGTATAAAGTCAGTGTCAAGCTGCTAAACTTTGCTAAGTACATGTTTGATATATTTAGAGAAAAGCCGAGGTTAATGTTTTATTATTTTTTGTCAAACTATTAGATCAAGAACACACTTTCACTCTTCTGTTTTATGAAGCAGGAGACAGATTGATCTGGACCTGTAATCACAATTGAACAACTCAGATATTGATGAATCTTTGAAAAGTAGAGCTTTATAACCTCCATAGTGCATCAGCTGAAACCTCAATTACTGAGTTTCAGTGTTAGTTTCAGTTAAAACTGAAATAGGAATCTATTAATGACTTTGTGCAGTAAGCGGCCTATATTGCATCAGCGTCATACTTTCTGCATCTGCAAGTCATGCACTGGTGTGCATATGATGTAAATGTCATTATCAGTAGATTCAGATAAACAAGGCTGTTGCAAAATAAACATAAATGTGAACCCATAATTTCTGCAGCTGTCAGAAATACTTGTTTTTTTTCTGCTTGGAATCACGTGGTGGATGTATGTAGAGCCGTTGCCTTTGTAGTTCGGTTTCCAGGTCAGAAACAGGAGGAGGATGTGGAGGATAAGCACACATCCACATCCAGACCGAATGTAAAGATGTACATAGCCTCTGGGTGTGAAAATTTAGCCTAAGAACCTAAACCAAGCCCAAGTGCTTTATACTGCTATTCTCTGCAATTACCAGCAGGAGGTGACTTCTGTGGTCTCAGAAAAGCTTTGTTTGTAAAAAAAAAAAAACAGCCATTGGCTCCACTATGTTCTCTGTAAAAATGTTTCAGTATGAGTTTATAGGCTCAGTTGCTTCAAGTCATACTGAATGAATGAATAAATCTGACTTTTATTTTTTAACTTTGTGGAATTATTCATTTACCCAAGCATTGTTCAAGGTTTGTGTCCAGGGACAAACATTTTTAGCTGTTTTGTTGCTGCAAAATCATGAAAAAAGATTGTTAGTGTTGGGGTAAGGGCTGGGGACATGATGTCATTAGTTAGCAACCCACGCATAAAAATATGTATTGTGGTAACCAGCATTGGCTTCAACATGTTCTAAAGTAACCCATTACTATAATCAGATCTCTCATTGGTAAGGCAGTACTATAATGCATTGTCGTATGATATTCAGTGATCATATTGCACTTACTAATCAAACCATTAAGTCACTACTTGAACTGCATACGTTCTTCAATTATCTCATGCGGGGAGAATAGGAAAAAAAACTGATCCCATTTGCCTTTTATGCATTTTTGTTCAACAATTGCACTGACCTCATTTCAGGAATAGGATACAAGTGGTAGAGCCATTAACAGTCTTTTAGGAACGATTCATGTTAGGAGTGTTCCTGCCTCTTTACAGAAATGCGATGTAAAAGAGGAAACTGCTTTTTGTCCAGGAACAGCAATCCACCACAACATCAAAGCTCTACACCCACCTGCAAGAGCATCATTTGTACATGACGCTAACACTAAGCTTGTGTACACTCATCCCAGTAAAGCAGCCAAAGGTGATGATCAACAAAAGAAAAAAGCAGAGATAAGCAATGTTGGTACATTTTACTCAAAAATGTAAAGATATAAAGATATGTACTAAATTATTAGCTCATCCAGCCATAACAGGTGAGCTCATGTGATGGCGAGGCATCAAGCCATCTGTCCAGAAGTCACAGGAACCATTACTCTTCTGACAGCGTTGGCCAGAATTCAATCAAAATTTACATACAATGATCTCCTAATGCATCTTCACACAATTTACGCTCATGGTTGAGGTCATATTTGTCATTTCACTGGCAATTGTCCTTTTTTATAAGAACTACTACACCCAAGAGTATTGTAATGTTTATTAAACGAGAGTCTGTATGTGCCCCTCTGCCATACGTAAATGCCATAATTAATGTTCTGAACTACATTAGAGCAGTCAAGAACTACGGCTGTTGCATCGGTAACATAAGATTATTGCTGTTGTTACATTTTGCATTTAGAAAATGATGAAGAACTTCTTGGAACACCATATGATGTGACAGCAGGAAATAGTCATTTGCTGCACATGTTACATACCACCTGTATCCTGTGACGTGATGTTAATCATGATGACCGTGGTCATGATGACAGAAGGTATGGTTGGTGCCTTCCTATCACTGTTATACTAACATCAGTAATATGGACACTGCTATGACTCGCTGATATATGCTTTTTAGTTTAGTTACTACTGAACTGTAGTCATCAACCCTTGACGTCAGACACCTTCATTTGGTGTTGAATGAGATTAACTTGTCTGGCAAATTAGTTTGCGAGTCTCATTGGATTTTAAATCCCATTAATTTGACTAATATAGCCAACAAGTGACAAGAAACGTTATCACTTTCTTCCTGCACTTCACACATTACACTAACCTGTGAATTGTGGCCAGATGAAAAGCTACATTGAGGTTCTGCTTTTTTTTTCTTTTTCTTTTTTTTTAGGTAACAGCCCCAACACTGGTGATGTTATTATGTCTTAGACTTCACTTGAGAGCCCTGCAAACTAGCAGATGCAAGAAATAGTGGCAGCAAAGGTGTGATAAATTTAATCTCTAATCAGTGTCTGTGTAGTCCTTACGAGTTGCTGCCATTTTTTTTCTTTTGTGGATAATAAGAAGATATAAATACAGTGGATGATGGTTTTTATGTCACAATTGTGGCTACATGACTAACTTTGAAGTCTATTCACATAAAGTCTTTGAAAATCATTACACAGCGCTGTGACGTTGGTGAACGGGCATCTTTCACCATTTGGATTTTTAAATTAAAACACACTCATTGCCACAGAGACTAAGAGTAAATTATGAAAATAAAGCGATTAAACTAAGGTCATGAGGCTATAGACACCACATCAGAACCAAGTAATAACATTTTGCTGTAACACTTTCCATCTTTTGAAATTAGAGCCTAAAACTTGTTGTGTGAAATGTCTCTGTTGGGTGAAAATATTAGAGGAGACTTCACTGTCATTAATTAGCTTGATGATTGCAGACATATTAATTAGTCTACTGTAACTCTCACAGGAGCAGGAGTGAAGATTAAAGACCCGTCACTGTACATCTTATCGTATTGTTGTTGATGTTCAGCTGAGAGAACAGTCCTCCAGATATTATGGATATTATAAAGGTGTAACTAGAAGAGGTGGGTGGATTGATCCAAATATCGATAATATATAGTAGTATATCAATGCTGGTAATGATATCAGATTGATACTAGCGCAATAGGAGCGATACCTTGTTTCTGTCATCTCAGTTAAGTATATTGCCTACTGAATTGTGTTATATATCTATCCATCTATATATATATATATATCTATATACAGTATAGATATATATACACACATATATATATTATATAGATATATATATACATATATCATATATATATAATATATATACACTATATATATATAAATATATACTATACACACATATATATACATATATATATATAACATTATATATATAATACTATATATATATACTATACATATATACATAAATGGAAATTATATGATCTCATAAATGATACTGCTCTTCCCCTACATAAGGTACCTTTAAAAGTACCTTATGTAGGTACTTTTAAAGGTACCTAAATAAGGTACCTTTAAAGTATTACCAAGATCAATACTGTTACCAAGTATTGATCTTGGTAACAGATCAATACTATATCAGTTTGGAGTATTGCAAAGCACAAGTAATCAGCAATATGATCCTGGGTCCTTTTTAAAAATGATGGTAAAATGTAAGAGAATGTAAGTACAATCAATGCAATGTATAATAAGTGCTAAATAATTACTACAGCTACTAGAGGGTTTTCTCAATGGAAATTCGTTATGGGCCACTGGGTTATGTCGCTCTTTCATATGACACACCTGGAACATCTGCTGGAGACTGCTAAGCTAAATTACAACATAGGTACTGGAATAAGCTGCTTGCATAGCAAACCTATATAGAGCTGAAGTCATGACATAACAAGCAAATTGAATTCTGTGCCTCTAGTTTTTAGTGAATCAAGCTTTTACAAATTGCTTTCGACACTCCTCTCAGATGTAATTTTGTCATTTACTTCACAAAACGGAATATTTTTACATAATCTAAGACAAACCGGCAGCCATAAAGCACTTAATAAGAATACATTGTGCTTAAAAAATATAATCAGCCCACACAAGAAACACCTACAAGTGTTACAGTGCAGATACTTAAATGATCATGATCTGGCTATCATCCATATCCTTAATTCACCAGTGATCTCTTCTGACAGCTTGTGTCTGGCCAGCTGTTATCACAGTCATGCATGAACTATGGCCCAGAGCCACTCTTCAGGGCTCACTAGTTACCTAAATAGTGACCAAATAATATTTAATGTTTCTCTTAAAACAACTTCACAGTTATGTAAATGAATGAAACCACATTTACGTCACGCTGTTCGAACACTTCTGTCCCTCAGTTATTTTGACTATCAGGGATTTTCCAACATGTTTTCGCACTATTGGAATAGAAGTTTCAGTTTCCCTTCAGCCTGCTTTGACGTCATGTTTTTTTCAATCTCAAAAAGGTGGCGTCAGCAACCTGTTAGTTTCAGTGTGACATTATTCTTTAGATTTGAAGTCAAGAACTTTTTTTGCTTTAACCGTCCACTTTACGTAAGTCTGCTGTATCGTAATAAATATTACTTCAGTAATATGTGTGTCTGTTTTTAACTATCAGATTTTGATTTTCTGGTTTGTAACCTGTATTTCGGTGTCACTGTTCTAATCAGCCTCTAGATAAACATGCTTTTTTTTTTTAACTCTTTAGAAACTCACCTGCCCAGCACCGAATACCAGTCAGACGATGCTGAATATTTGTGGGGCAGCATTCCACTGCTGATAAGCCAGCTACTTCCCTCAAGTGTTGGTGTATTTAAAAAAACAGCGTTAAAAGAAATATGAACTCTGGACATCAAAATATTACTCTGTACTACTGTTTATATTCTCCCTTGAGCTGTATTGGCGAAATGAACACAACTTAAAAGATTAGAACATTTCCATGTTCCATGTTTTTCAGATTTCCCCCCAGCAACTCTTGTTCTTTGTTCACAGAGCCAGACAAAGGCCAAAGATCACCATTATTCAGCTCTTTGATAGCTTCTTGCTAACAATTCACCTTGGGGTTTTGCATACCATTTAGTGTTAATGTGGCCATGTCTATCTAATTATCAGCAGTGTGTGAAAATAAACTCCAACAGGACGGTCTGCTTCTTACATTCACAGTGACCACTCTCACAGATGTGACAATCCACATCACAAGGCTTTAAGTCACATTACCCTTCACTCCCCCGAGGCTTGAGTGCTATTTGTCTTCATATAGGCTTTGGCTTGTTGTTTCTTAATGGGATTTGGGTAGGGGCTGCCTGCAGGGCCTTTGGGAAGCCCACACGATGGTGAAATCCACACAATTCCCATACCGTCGCCTCAAACTAAACCTATGGGAAAATCCTCAGACTTTCTAAGGAAAAGTCTGTTTCCATCTGTGTGTAAATGTTTTAAAATATAGTGTATTCTTTTGGCTTAAGACTGACTCATGGGTTTAGTTCATTATTGCATTATAATCAAACTTCACGAGTGTGTGGTGTATCACTGATGGGGAGTTGTGGAAAGATTAAACTTCTATTGATCCAGAAGAATTTTCCAAGGCATCCTTGGAGGTGATTATGTCACAGCTATGGTTTAATCGTCACTGCTTCCAGGCGCTGATTGAAATCAGCGGTTACTTTACAAGCTTACAAGCAGACATAATGATGACTGTGAACGCACTCACATGCACGTACAAAGACATGGGATGACTTAAATAACTACTTTTATTAAAAGCTTATCACATGGTGTTTCACTGGGATTAAATTTTGCAACACAAGCCATTAGTTGTGCATGACAGAAAAACAACTTTCCTTCCTGTTGGGTTTGCATGTGTTTCTGGTAATGTTTTGGCTGACTCACAAAAGTGGCCCAAAGAACCAAGTTGCTGAACAAGGAAATTAAGATTTATCTGATTCGAGGTTTCTATACAAACAAATAAAAAATAAACACATTGGAGACGAAAGCCCTCCAATGTGTCACATATAGGGGGTGGGGGGTTCACGTCTCACATGAGGCATTTCATTGTTTTCTATGCCCTTCCCTCGTTAGGCACAACCAGCACGTCGGCCACATATTTCCTAATCATTATCATAATTAACATCTTATATTGTAATTCAGCTTGACTTGTTAAATCCTAGTTGGAAATATTGAAACTAGTGAAATGTTTGTGATGAGAGGAAGGGGGGGGGGAAACATCATTGCTAATGGATACGCAACAAGCTGTGTGTAGAAATCACAAAAGGCTGGCTTTTCCCGTAAGTTATTTAGAATGAGTCAAGCGGTAGTAAGCCCAAAGATCAGTGATGTCGAAACTAAGGTGTGGCAAGTCTGTATGAATACTGAGGCTATCAACCACGCTGACTATGCGATAACAGCCGTACTGCACCTTTAACTAAACACTGGCCAGAGTATTTACTGAGTGACGTAAGACGCAGACTGCGTGACGAGTGTGGGCAGGCAGGGCAGGCTCTTTGTCAGGTATCCAGAAGTTAGTATGCTCACACCGGAAATCAAAGCATTATGATTGGGAGTCTGTGATAAATTCCTTAAAACGATTAATTAGCAATAAAAACATCTAGAATTAAATTGAATATGATTTAAATAAAAAAGATAATGTATTCGATGAGTGGTAAAAACATAATACGGTGAGATTTACTGCATGGATCGATATAGCCCTTTTATTTTGAAGGTGCAAACAGGAAGCAGTTGTTTTCCGCTACATTCGACTTGATTGTGAAAAAGAAAGCTACGGACGCACGGTGGCTACTTGAACGAAAACGGGGGAAGCTTGCTCAAGAACCGGTAGGGCTGTATTCGGGACCTCAGCATGCCACAATACAAATGGTGAGCGTGGGCGCAAAACAACTGTATTCACCTCCTGAACGGCGATAGTTGACAGCCACGCCCGGTTTTCAGCAACCGGAGCCCGTACAAAAGTGCTGGCGGAGGTGCAACGGTGAGCGGTTTGAAACCCAGCAGGGCGGCTAGCGGGCTCACAGCGGAGAGGAACCAGCAGCAGCGGCGGCGGCTGTTTTAGGCACCATGAGAGAGTACAAAGTAGTGGTTCTCGGGTCCGGGGGCGTCGGTAAATCGGCACTAACCGTCCAGTTCGTGACGGGATCTTTCATAGAAAAATACGACCCCACGATAGAGGATTTTTACAGGAAGGAGATCGAGGTTGACTCCTCTCCGTCCGTCTTGGAGATCCTGGACACGGCTGGGACCGAGCAGTTCGCCTCCATGCGAGACCTGTACATCAAAAACGGCCAGGGTTTTATTCTGGTCTACAGCCTGGTGAACCAGCAGAGCTTCCAGGACATCAAACCGATGAGGGATCAGATCATTCGGGTGAAACGGTACGAAAGAGTGCCGATGATTCTGGTTGGAAACAAAGTGGACCTGGAGGGGGAAAGGGAGGTTTCGTCCGGTGAAGGGAAGGCTCTGGCGGACGAATGGAACTGCCCGTTCATGGAAACTTCAGCCAAAAATAAAAGCTCTGTGGACGAACTGTTTGCAGAAATAGTCCGACAGATGAACTATGCCTCAACACCAAATGGCGACGACCAGTGCTGCTCGTCTTGTGTTATTCTTTAAGGAAAATGGACAATCACAAAGTTTTCTTTGCTCGGTTTTAAGTTTGCAATGGTAAGTTGGAACACCATACACCGAAAGTGTAAACCTGACACGGTTGATTGTTCAATGCAGTGACAAGAACTATAAATAAACAGCGTACTTATTACCAACTTGCCCACATTAAGTACTGTTTAGCGAGCAGCAAAGCACCGGATGTAAGCTAAACGTGTCATTTTAATGCGTAGCCTGAAGTTTGTTTTTTGTCAGTACTTAGCTATAAAAACTCAGCAGTACTTTTTACCGGTAACGTACAGTGGGACACTTGCAGTCCATTGTTTTGCTAAGCAGATAGGGGAAGTCTCTGATTCATTTGCAGAACTGGATGGGGCATGCCAGTGGCACACTTAATTAGGTTTACAAACTTTTGTGGCTCAATCGGTGCAGCTACAGTTCGGAGCTATTAAAAGAACTGCCAAATGCCATATTCCAGAATGGGGTTTACAGGGAGATTCCAGTGTTTTTGTGTGGCCTACATTTCAAGAGTCAGCAAGTTCGAGATAGATTTAGCTTTGGAGGAAATCTGTTTTCCCTAGAAGTTGTTCTAGTTCATTCATGACACTTTCTTTTTCTCCGCCTTTCTTGTTTGTGGCAGTGTGTTGCAGCAAGTCTGTACTGTTGAGCTCTTCTTCGTGTCTCGCCCTGGCCTTGGAGGAAAATGAAGGGAGGAATGCTGCAGGGGGACGAGGAGGAGGGGGAGCAACTGAGACAGGGAGGGGTCCACTCTTCAGGAATTCTGCTGGGTTGGAGTATCTGTACTGCACGATCGGTGTCCGCCATTGATGTCAACACAGTGTCAGATCCAGAGTTTCAGCCTCATCCCCCCCCCCTCCTCACCAGTTCCAACTGTACTTCCAACTGGAACTACATCCCAATGGAAAAGATGGAAAGAAACACTTAAAGAAAACTCATAAATGGATATTTCTGTATGAGAAGAACACAGGGAGATAGAGTATATATTTTGTTAAGTAACTGCACAGTCTGGGACAGATAAAGAGTTGGGCCGCCTGATCAAATTTGGAGCAACGCTCCACAACACTCCAAATCCTGCTTTCTTTTCCAAAGTCAGAAGAAATTGACGCCACGTCTCTGGTGGTGGAGAAAATGTGACGAGTGCCACTTCATGTTTTTTTTTTACTTCACTTTCTCTTTAAGTGTGTGAGAGGACCCTAACTGAAGTGACACAAGGACACTGACCCGATCGCCCTTGTGTCAAGTGCCTTTCCGAAATAAATCAGCTGTTCAGATTTAGTGCCAACCCACAACCAAAACAACCCTTCAACATCACAATCCACAAACTAGTGAACTCTTCTACTGGATAGTGTCGTAAGGATGGAAGCTGACGATGAAAAACTACAGCAGGCTTCTCTTGAATGGAATGGCAGTTTTCTGTTTGTTTTACTTTGGCCTTTTTGAAGTCTAAGGTGTTAATTTTTGCAATGTCTGCTTGGTCTGGATGAACCCATGTCTTGAAATGCACAGGTACTGGAACCCCTTAGACATGATCACAACACCCGACACTTAATTTCCAGGCCAATCAGTTCAAAGGAGTTCTGTTTTGTTCTGTTCCTTTTGTTGTTTTTAACAGGAAATGTGATAATGTACCATTGACAAATCTAACCTGATTGTAAGTTTAATTTCAGACCAGCCATTTAACAGTTGGCTGTTTTGAGAAAAAAAAAAAAAAGACTTTTAATACAAATGGCTTTTTTAAAAAAGAACCCAGGCTGTGTTTTCTTTTTTCTTTTCTTTTTCTTTGGGGACATCTACTCATTTCACCACATGTCACGAGAAGTTCGGTGAAGAATTTAGCTTAAACAGCAGCTGAGGTTTGCTTAAAAGCACACAAATAATTTGGCTACTAGAAAACCCTGCATTAAGCTGTTGCTGAAAAAGTAAATGTTCAGTGTGCTTATTTTACAGTAACATGACCCCCCCCTAAAAACAACCCAAATTTACACGAGCTGCTTCACGGTTCAGCATGTGTGGTGGACCTACTCCTAACAGGAAATAGAACTACAATATGAAAACGCTGCAAAATTGCTGGTGTTTATTGCTCTTTGTGTCACAAACTCGATGGGCAGCTATACAAGCTCAGCTACTTGCAGCGTTTGTGGAAACATGAAAGCTGCTTTTCATTGCTTCAGAAATCAAGCTTTGGCTTTCTACCACTGTTGTTTCTCATCATTAAAAACAAAACTTGTCATGTGGTTAAGACAGAGACCACTGTTACGTAAAATGAAAAAAACTGAAAGATAATAGAACGTACATACATGACTAGTTTGAAAGAGATGAGTAGCTCCTTTGTGTTTACATGAAGCTTGTAAAGTAAGCTTTGGGATTTAGGGGTTTTGTTTTGTTTTTAAACTAGTAAAGTAGCTGCACAATCATCGTAGGTGAATTTGGTTGGATTCACCAACAAAATGGGCTCAGATTCTCTATCCACTCAGCATCTTCACAGACGTTAATAGAAGAGGCCGGGCAATGCTACACCCGGGAATTATCTCTTTTTAACTGTGTGGGTGTAGCAATGTTCCAGTCCGGAGGTTCAGCCTGGCTGCAGTGTGTGTGGGTGCTGTGGTGTGATGTGGAGAGGCGGGTATGAGTGAGCAGGCCACCGTTCTGCCTCTGTTTACCTACGGGGATTACCTAGCCCCGGCTGGCTGGTAGACCACAGCATGACTTGAGGTGGGGGAGAGAGTAAACACACACAAGACGAGCTTCGCATAAAGTCCGGTCTTTGAGAGTGGATGAGCTCTGATTTTTCAGCCTGCACAGTATGTTTGTAGTGTTGCAGCATTTCTTATTTGTGTCTTGTCAATCTGAGCGCACGCTCCTGCTCATCACCGTTGCTCGTGTGTTTATGCCTGGTAGCCACTGTAAGCGCTGGTATCATATGCATTCTTTGGCTTTGCCAATACCACGTGACTGTGGGGCATGGCGAGCCAGGGGTGCAGTGGAGTGCAAATATTACTCCTAACACCTACAATTGAACACTGCTGCACAGCAGATGAGGCAATATGACTGAGATCAATACTGTGGTATTAAAATGTTTTTGGTTTTTTACCTTGCTCTGAAAAATTTATATTGATATGACATTGTAGTTAGTGTATGAGAAAACAGATGAGTAATCAGGTTGCTTAGTCTGCTCTTCTGCTTTCCATTATACTAGGTAAATATGTCACGCAAAAATCTATCCTCAGTTTTGTTACTTTTTAACTTGTATTGAATAAGTAATAGTAAGTTATTGGCTATCTTTTACATATGTGTGTGTGTGTGTGTGTGTGTGTGTGTGTATAAATATTCTTCATATTCCTTTACAAGTTTGCCCGTGTGAGTGAAAGCAGCTTGAGCGTGTACACACACGTACTCTAAATTTTTACCCCTGAAGCTGAAACGACATCTTCACACGTTAATGTTCGGTTTGAGCGTGTGCAGAAGAGCTTTGTTTTTGCACAGCTCTTGATAGCAGTTCTTGACTCTCCCCTCCGATCGACCACAAGCCGTGGCTACTTTCCAGCTGTGTTATCTATGTGAAGTCAAGGATAATAGCATGTTTCCTCTGAGGCCCTGATACAGATTGTGCAATTAGGTAAGAACAGAGCTGAAACTGAACTCTGCCTTGAAATGATATTGTTGAACCGGTAGTGGATGAGATGGCAGGAGTTTGTACAGCAGTGCCCCAGTTACTGTAAATGTACACCACTCTCCTCTGTTGCTGCTATTGCTGCACAGTTTCAATCTCTTGCTGTGGTATAAACATCTGATAGCAGAAGAATTTGCCCTTTGTAGAGAAAAGGGCCCGTCGAGTTCCAGCTTCTTTTTATCTGTCTTTTTCTAGGGAGCAAGAAGGTGAAAGTTTCACTTCCTTCATTTTGTGCAAAACTCAGCACTGGTGCTATCTCCGCGTTCAGGGTTGAATTGGCTTCAGCCGTTCAGATATCCAGTTTCACTTTGTTGCTGTTGTCGTCACGTTCTGAATACCTGAGTTGTCGCGTTGTCTTCACATCTTGCCTATTTTTAAAGGTTTCAGTTGCAGTCGGCAGGAAATCAGTGGCGCAGGTTTACAGACGGTCCAGTTTGTCAGCGGTTCCCGGTCATGAGTGATAGTCATGTGATGTGGTTGCCATGGTCAAGGAGGGGGTTGGGATGTGGTATGGCTGTTCAGGGTGGCCTCGTGACCTGTGAGAGTTTGGTCACTGCTGGAATGATGACTGTCGGCTGAGGAAGGGTGGGTGCCGGTTTGTTTGAGCACTTTTCTCTCATTTGCCACAAACATATACTTTCTTAGGTCATGAAAAGAAGCATGACTGAACTTTAAAGAGAATTTCTGGAGCGTAAAGATAATTGTAAGGTTTGAATATGCAGCTCTGGTTGCATTAAAGCAAAAATATCGATTTCTTAATGATTAAGATAAGTGTGCTGCCTGTTGCACTGATGTAAGACTTCTCTTTTTTTCTTCTGCTGTTGGAAGCAATTGCTCTGACAGGAAATGTTGCAACTGAGCCAGTGAGAGTGGGTGGGTGTGTTTGATTTTTTTTTTTTTTTTTTTTTTTTTTTTTAAACATGGACTTAATCACTATATAGGCTCCTTGTTGAATTACAGGCTTCTCATTCTGTCCCAGCATCATCATGCTATTTTTGAGGCCCTGTTGTGTTCAGGAGAGCGGTTTTGCCTTTTTTTTCTTGGCAGATGTGCCTCTTGTGTACTATATTTGTCTAAAGCAATATGCTCTGAAAACCATTTGACTTTTATTAGGCTTGCTCACTTGACCCTCATACAAACACACCGAAACACAAACAAAAAGGTCTAATTCACTTTAAATGCACGCAGCCATTTTTAATTTATTCTGTGTGACAGTGTTAATTTCCTTTTGTCAGACATTACCATAACAACGCGCAGGAATTGTCCATGTTGTCTTACCGTTAAAGGTTGTTTTTTTTTCTTTTCTCTTACTGACTCTCTAACACTACAACAACACCACACAATACACACACACACACACACACACACACACACACACACACACACACACACACACACACACCATATATACTATATGTATATCCTTGATGTACTAACTTCCTTAGCAGGAACAGTAGACTGGTTTAGACCTAATAGTTTCCTGATCAACCATGTATTAAAGCATTGCAGTTGTTTTACGTGTTCTTCTACCTTTCCTTGAACTGGCATTACTTGTGGTAGTATTAACAGCAGCTTCTGAAACACTCATAAGTTAGACATATTGCTGTAATTTTGAAGTCTAACCTCTTTACTTTTCATTGTCTGTGTTTACTGAACAGGCTGATGTTCAGTAAACTGATGGCAAATCATCTCCTTCTCTCAACTCTGCCTGTAATTCAGGGAGTGGCCTTCTCGCTCAGAGGTGACTGTGCCAAGATGGGAATGCCCCAGAATTCCTCCCATTCCTCTCATTCCTTTAACTGTAATGTCTGGACATGTCTTTAGCCTGAAATAAAAGAGCGAAGGATAGAAGTCGTGATATGATAAGAAGCAGTATAAATGTGTTCTGCATGCTTAATTTCAGTACTTTGGCCTTGAGTTTTATCTGCTAAAGATCTCTGATCACAGCCCCGATAGAACCCTGTGTGATCCAGAGGCTACAACTAACACAACAATAGAGAAAGAACGAGCAGCTGTGATAAAGGATAAAAGATAGAGCCCAGGGTTTGTCTAAACAGGCCCCCCAGACACCGCCCCACTGTGTCACAAGATTGATCCCACTGGGCACGCAGTCAAACTGCTCCTTATATCCATCTTTAGATAATCATAGCACAGTTGCCTCGGATCGCACCACAGCTCGATCTGAAAAGGAAAGTAGGCCAAAGGAGCCAGTCAGACAGGACTAGTCACTTGCAGCGTCCCTCGTGTGGATTAATAGATTTTATTCAGCGGTGTTAGCGAGGACAAGTAATGCTTAAGGACCGGATTTGTAATTGAGCTCAGTTTCATTCAGTGTTTTAATTATGATGGGGGAAGAATCAGGTCATGGATTGTGTGGTGGCATGGCACAATGGATTTTGATCTTTCTGTAGGTATAATTACTTATATAATTAAAATCCAGAGCTGAACAAATGAGTTCTTAAATAAGCATTAAGACCTTCAGTAACACCTCTGATAAGTCAGTTTTACCTCTGACCCGAGTAGCTCAAACTTGATACTAACGTCTGTGCTCTACGACCGACTTCAGATGAAGCTACTGTGGTTTGGGTGTGGTTTAATGCTTGGCTGACAGGCTGGCTTATCTCTCAGATGACTTACAGGAAGTGAATGTCCTTAAATAATTTCTTGGTTGTGTGTTTCATTCTTTGATCAGATGTTTAGGAATGGCACATGATGCAACATTTCGACCAGGCAAGCTGATGTCGTGGCCAAGTCGTGCTATTTGTGTGATGCTGGAACGTCTAGGGTGAAACCACAGAGTGCAGTTAAAGGTTTAAACTACTAGTTGTGATAAAGGTTATGGAGATTTTTTTTTCTAATACAATAATACCCACACCCCTTAACCACTGCTAGCAACATCACATAGAGATCTTAGGGCAAAATCAGCTACAGCACGCTATCACTAGATCTGGATTGGGTTGGACTAGCTATTTTTAAACCCATTACCAAGTTTATGCATAAAATCCCTGCTTACCTCTTAAAATCTACCAGCTAGTGCTGCCTTGGGATTTCCAAAATCAGGGTGCCCAATTAAAACAACTAAATTTATGAATATTCAACATCCGTCAGTTTTAGATGGAATTGTCTTTACAATCGTCTTCTCTAAGCAGTGTTGTTTTCAGACTACACAAAGCGGCGATTTTCTGTGGGAAAAAGGCTTAAGTGGGTTTTAGGGCTCTCTGATGTGCCCAACATGGAGAAATATGTTATAGCCTAGGCTAAGTTTAAACCTCTGAAAAGACTGAGTGCAGCTGACTGCTTGTTGGGAATGCTTAATGTTAGCTTCTTCTGGTGAAAGACATCTTGTCTTCCAACAATTATATAATAATTCTTCTGCATTTTCAGTTCTGTAAATCCAGCATGGTTCCAGAATTTTTGCTGTTTCACATAAACACAACTCGCTGTCATCTTCTGTTGCCCTCCTTTTTTTTCCCAGTCACCCCAATTTGGTAGAAATGTGGTTGTGGGAAGAAGTGACATCCAAGGCCTGATGCTGGGTCATGTGACTGTGTCCTACCACACTGGCTTTGCCCTCCTGTCATAACAGCAGATTCAAAATTCTGACTAACATGGCATGACATCCATGACCTTCCTCCCCCATTTACGAGCCACTTTTATTCCCCTCTTTACATCATCTTTACCCCATTTCTCAGCTGAGTTCCCTACTATTCACATCATGACGCTGTGTGCAGTGAACTCTACCACCCGTTCCTAGTGATACTTTGCCCTCATGTCAAAATGATGTGCCTGACAACGAACACCCTAAGTGTTTCAGTTTAGGGTGTTGACGTCTGTTAACGTCTCTTCTGCAGCTCTCCATTGGTCACTTTTCTTGTGCCTGTTAAACGTCCAGATTTATCATCAAACTTTCCTCCTGAGGCAGGTTTATGCAACAGCTCTTTTATAACCTCACCAACCGAAGTGCAGAAAAAGAACTCTGTGGGAGAGAGCAACTACAAACAGAAGACCTGAAGTTTTTATGTGTAGTATATGTGTAACACACTGTTGTTATTTATCTTCCTGTCAGTTTGGAGAGAAGATTTGTGAGGCTCTATTTCGGTCCAAAGTGTGGTAATAATGGTTTGACAGTGCCAAAATGTTTTTGCAGGCTTTCACATAAGCATCACATTACCAGCTCACCCACACAGTTAAAAACTTACTGTACAATTTCAAATTGCCTTCTGGATCCTAACCAGAGTGTGTTTGTTTACATTACGGAAATATTTTCCATATTTGGTCCTGGCAGGAAGCGTGTGGCAGAGTTGAGTGTTCACCGAGTTTACATTGTAAAAATTGCACAATAGCCCCGCCCAAGGATGCCAGCGTATCTGTCTGACACTCAAACACAACACTGCAGGAAGTAAGTGTGACAGCACAGCAGTCAGAAACAAATATTCATACCTCCACAGCCAAATCAGTGTTAACACGTAGCGCTGTGTTATTACCACATGAGTCACACATCAGTCTCTTTCATTTTCACCAAAACCACTGTGATATTTTTGTGCTGACGAAGGACAGAGTGTACATGTTCAATCTTACCTGTTTGCAGACTGACTCGTTCTTCCTACATTCATGTGCATAATGCCCACACAGCTGTCATTACATGTTATCCTAAAGATGCCCTAGATATGACCCCCTGCACTGAATTGAATTCTGAGAATTTTGGATAGGCTAGGCTCAGAGGAAATTACTCATATCCTGTGTGGAGCTGTGGAAAAGGAAGTCTCCTATGACACCAGGAGTCTCCAGTCTACTGACCCACATCAGTGGACTTTGGATTCAGCTATTCTGTAGCCAGCAGTGTTGCATTGCAGTGTAAGGCCAAATGAAAAAGCAAAACAAAAACAAGTCAGTATCAGTAAGTGAATAAGACGTCACATTGTTTCATTGGTGCAATTATTCTAAACATGCCCCGGGGAGTTTTTCTTTCTGCAAACAACATCTGTTAGCATTCAGTGTTTCCCTACAAATCACATCATTTGGATAGTTGAAGCCTTATACAGTTGATATCCTTCATCATTACACATTTGCAAGGTGATCGTGTTTGTAACATTTTGCGTGTTTGTAACATTTTGAAAGTTGCACGGCTCCTATGAGCTATTAGTTTGTTTATTTTTTGTAGCTTTCCCTTATTTCTGTCCCCCGGCATCACATTGCTGTCACTGGAAAAGTGTGAAACTGGTGATAGAATTAGGTTCCTCTTATACAAACGTAGCTGCTTGTGTTCACGCTAATACTGCTTAAGACAGAACAAAACATGAGCCTGCTTTTCATGGGCTATGTAAAAGTAGCTTTTTGATGACACACAGTTGAAAATATTCTTTATTTATCTAACAGGCCTTGGTGCAGACCCTCAGTTGGTGTACTTCCTGCCTTTTTAACTCATCTGCCTTTAAGGCCTGACTCGCTTTAAACCAGAGCTTAAAGTGCACGTAGCCAAATGCTATCCCTGATAAGATATACAGTCAACACGGCTCATACAGTATATGACTCAGTCTATTTTCTAATTGAAATGTAATTGCTAATAGTGTCTTTATCTTTCGTGCTTGTATACAAATTCCAGAAATTCTTAACATCTCAGAATCAGAGTTACATCCCGGAGTTTGTCGTGACAACAGGAATAATAGTGGAGCTATGCTATGCGGGCGTGGTTAATACCTAATTTGAGGACACTGTAGCCATTGGCTGTTTTCTTTCTTCCATATAAACAGATCACACTCTTAGTAGTGTGATCTCACTTAGCCAATATCTGCCTGTGAAAATTGTACCCAGGCTTCCTCAGTTCATTTAAAGAAGGTGTTAAAATGATATTTGCAGTCTGTTCAAATGCAAATCTTGCTGTGCTGCAGGCACAATAATATGACTGAAAAGCATGTAGACAGTTGGGAGCTGCTCATAAATCTGGAACTTGCTTTTTTTTTTTCTTCTTCTTGCCTTTGGCGCCCATTGCTATGCTAGGGAGTAATTTGCTGATCAACCTGTACTTAAGCTCATTGTCTGGCTGCTGAAATGTTCCCAAAAGAAACTATGTTGTTCCCTGAGAGGCTCAAACTGAGCGGCTTCACGTGGAGCCAGAGCCAGAGTCAGACTTGAGTTTTAATAATTTGGCTACTAGAAGCAGCACATAGAAGAGTACCACTCCATGTAAGCGGCACACTTACACAGCACAACTCGTGGTGCTGTATGCCATAATACTTGCCACATGTGTCATCTGATGTGAGACTGAATGGTGTCCAGTGTTGGTGATCAGTGCACTGACAGGAAGGAAGGGTGTTTCCATCTAAGACTTCCTGTCCTGTTGTGTGACTCAGTGTTGATCCTTGTGCTGCTCTTTTCCCTTCACTCTTCCAGGGCATGTCTAAACCTATCCTCTCTTACTTGTCACCGTTTTCTTCCTTTAAAATGTTCCACGATGGGTCCAGATTTAGTAAAAACATGTTGCCATCAACATGTTTTTTGATGGCATGGTAACGTTTGATTAAAGAGAAACTTTTGTATTTTGAAGTTTTACCATTTTTGACCATTTTAACCTTTGTGTTTAGCTAAGAGGTTATCTACGGGACGATTTCCTGGCTGGGCACGTGATAACAAGACTCTGTAAAAGGCACCGTGTGTTGCCAAGAAATAGTCCAGCACACAACCCCATCATAAACCACAAATCATTACTTTGTACAATTTTATTGGGCTAAACAAACAAGACATAATTTGTGAAGTGAGCCGTGGACATAGTGGTTTACTTTGAGGAGAAGCTTTTGTTTGCCCGTTTCCATTCTGCATGATAAGCTAAGAGTACCAGTTGCATTTGATGTTTTCACTTAACACTTGGCAAGAAAGCAAATAACCAGATTTCCTGATCTCAAACTGTTTATTGAATTTGCCACCAGATTAGGTTAGCAGGACTTTTCTAAAATGGCAATAAATTCATAAGAAAATAATGCTGTCCTAACTCTTGTATAAAAGAATTAATTTAACATATCAGTCCCTTATTGGGACTCAGGTGTTTCCAAGTATTTAAGGCCACTTGAAAATACCCTAGTCCCACCAAAGAGCTGAATTTAGAAATAGAGAGAGTTTGATAAAGAGCCCATTGTGATGATTACTTAGAGGTATCTAAGTACAAGCACAAACTCCTAGCATTATTTAGTCAGCATTATTAATAACCACTCTATATTTCCAAGATAACAGACTGGGTCCATCTTTAGGATTGAGAACATGACTTGTTGAACAAAATGAGCATGGGAACCGGCATGTTCAACGAGCAGTTTAAAGTGTTTCCACAGTGACTTTAGTCTAAAACGCCTCTGGGCACTGATATATATACAGCAAGCAATCGAGGTACTTGTGTGCTTAATAGTCCGTATACTACGCCCTGACATTTCTTGCATCCTTTTCGTTACACCTCTGAGTTGTCGTGCTGATAACTGGGATGTTCAGTTAAAATCCTCCAAGATGGCAAATAGGCCTAAATGTTATAGTTTTTCCCAGAGTGTAAGATAAATGACAGAGGGAGGGGAAAAGAGGAGAAAACACAGGGGTGTTAAAGATAGGAGGAGCCCAAGCAGCACGTCTGTCATTCCATTGTGGCAGTTTGTTAAATAGCAGAAGGAGAATTTTATCTGTTGATGCCATTAGTGTCGCTGTGCAGTAAGATCATATGACATACGGTCATTACTGCTCTTTATTTATTTATTTATCCCCACACACAAGCTCATACATAAATTCCATCGTGTTGCACGTCACGCCGATCAATCAAACGCACTAAAACCTTGAAGCAAAAACAAACAGATGCGCAAACACAGAACTGTAACTTGCGCTTTCCCTAGAATACGCCCTTCATTCACATTTCTGAACGCTCTTAACATGCTGCCAGTCCCCCCAACCCCCAACCCCACCACCCTTCCCCAAACACCACCCAGTTACCCCTGTATCTTCTTCCTGTGGGCTTGCCTTCACGTGGCATTTCAGGGTCTGTAAGCCTCAAACCATATGGGCTCTGAGGGGCTTAGTGGACCTCCAGCCAGTCCCCCCCTGGGAGGACCTACTGTCTGAAGTGAGTTCACGGAGGGCGTCTTGTCCTCTCTTCAGCTATTTCAAACTCTCTGTCCTGACAAAAAATAATAACTCTTGGTTAGCTACTATTGTTTTAGTTTCTCGCTTTCTCTGATTCAGTCCGTCTGTTCTGCCTGTTGGATTTTACGTAAGCCCAAACATTTTGCATATTTGCAAATATAATTCACTGCTTGTCACAGGGCAATGTTAGTTTGTTGTTTAATTATTATTTGGTTTGTGATTTGTGGATCTCAGCAATCCAGGCCGGGCAGATGGCTCTATCGCGCTCACCGATGACTCTCTGTCTCTCTCTTCCTCTTCTTCCTCTCTATCACATTGTGTGCGTGCATGCATGTGTGTGTGTATCTCCGCAAATGTCTACATTCGTGTGTGAGCCTGCACGTCTTTGTATCTAAGTGTGAGTGTTTGTGTGTTGTTTTAGGAATATCTACTCTGTGGACCATATGGTACAACACTGCCTGCTGGGCAAAGATAAATCCCGCATGCAAAGGCAGCAGAGACACCAGTGCACACACGTTCACACAATTAGCCTATTCTCTGTATTATGTACTTGTATTGTATATTGTAATTAGTCTGCACCTTCACGTCTGTTGTTGTATAACAGCGATACCCAACAGGCCTGTCTTGTGATCATCTGTCAGTCTGTCTGCTCGTCTCGCTCTTCCCTCCTCCTTTTCTCAGGCTGATTTGCTTTCTACCTGCCTGCCTATACTTGTCTACATCCCTTGATTTCCATCTTTCTCCAAAGCAACTTGCCCACAGCCTTCTGAGTCATCAGCCCTTTCCTGAGTTGTAACATATAAGTCCGGTAATATACATTCTTCCCACACATCCAGTGGCTCACATTTAATTTGCTGCTTCAGAAAGTTTTGCCTCTTTCTCTCCATCTCCCTCTGTTTGTTTCTTTCCCTCCATCTGCCTGACTCTGTGTATTTATATCATATTAAATATCAACTCTTTCACTTTTTCTTAGACCTTGCCAAAAGTAACTAACATTGCCCTCACCAAGTAAGTTACTAATGTCTCTTGATAAGAAACAAAACATGAACAATCTGCCGCAATTAAATGTAGCCAAAAGGAGTTGAAAGGTAACTTTCATACCACATCATGACATTAGATTGTGCGGCTCCTCTTTCTTTGTTGTATTCTCAATAGACCAACTGCAGGAATGATGTCATGTTGTCTCTTCTCAGCTGTTCCCTATCACTACAAAAGTATTTGTATTTATGTATGTATTTAATGACAATCGGCATGAAATCTATCCATGTTTTCAAGTTTAGGAGCTAATATTGATATGATCCTGTTGTGCATATTGCTGTCTGTGTGGCTGTCTGCCTGCGTGTGCAAGGTCACTAAAATCAAAATACTCCAACGCTCCCACGCTTCTCCGCTAGTCAGGCTTTCTCTCACAGATTAGGCAGATCACATAAAACCATTTACCTCAGTGTCTCTGTACACCAGGGTAAACAATGAAACATGTTGTTTCCTTTAGAAATGTGGGGGGAGACAGACTGTAAACCCCCTGTGGCACAAATCCTCCACCCCCACTGCATCTTGTGCCACAATGTCTGCTAACTGTCTAACGTGGCAGCATGGATGAGGGCACAGCTGGGAGAGAAACTGAAAGAGACATACAAAGAGTGAAGCAGTGCACGAGACAAGACATTTGAAAGCTGGTTAACTGGGATTGTTTTTGATGTTTTTCAGCCAGTCAAAGAGATACAGGCGGGGATGAAGTAAAATGCATGCACTGAGGAGGGAGGTGAAGAATAGAGACGTGCACAGGAACAAAAGCAATGGCATTTAATATGAAACAGAATTTCAGAGGTAGCCCACTAGCTTAGTCACCATGACAACAACACACTTAAACCACCATTTAATTGGTGCTGTCTGCACTTGTCTGTTGTATCTCAATCCACTCCTTCTATGTACAGTATATAATTGCACAGTGATTTGTGGGTATCACAAACAAGCACAAACCCACTTATCTATGGTATATATCATTTTCATGGTTTGTAATGTAATACAGTAGTACGCATCAACTTTCATCACAGTCAGATCATATTACGGTTGAGTATTTGGATCAATAAAATGAGGATGAACGATTAAGTCCAGTGGTTAGGATCACTGTGCCTGTGATACATACTGAATTTAATATTTATTTTGCCCGATGTATTTATTGACTGCAGTTTGAATGATGTTTTTCAGAGATGTTTGAGACACTGTAGAAGAGTCTGTAGCCATAGTTCAGGTGCAGGCTTCTTTTCAGACAGAACAATTTATTGTAAGAGTTCGTCCATGAACTCTGAACAGGGTTGGTTGAATCAGGTCAGAACACTGTTTGATGTTTACACAGACAGCACACAAGAGAAGATGGTATGCTTCAGGTGTGAAAACAGTCAGCTTCTCTACTGAAAATACTCCTGCCTGGACAAAACTTGCAGGGCATATGACGAATGCTGTGAATACACCAGACAATTACTTGAGCAGTTCTCACGTTATCACAAGCCGGCAACATTCTGTAGTAGAAAATTGTCTGGGTATCCATCCACACAACCATCCATATAATCATGCATACATACATTTTTCTCCACTTATCCAATTCAGGGTGATAGGTCATCAGTCTATAGCAGGGCCGACATAGAGAAACAGATAATCATTTATATTTACATTCACATACAAGCCAATTTAGAACTGCCGAATAACCTAACATGCATGTCTTTGGACTGTGGGAGGACGTCAGAGAGAACCCATGCAGGCACAGGGAAAACTGGCATTCAGATTAAAACCCAGGACCTTCCGGCTGTGAAGCAGTGCTAGCCACTGCATCACCTTTCTGCTGCTATCAGAGGAAAAATCATTTAATGTTTAACTAACTAACAACTATCATTTGCATTTTCACCTAAGCCTTATAATGTCTAGAGGTTTTAGCAGCTTAAGGCTCAATCTTGCTTGCAGTAGACGATGTGATGAATACATTTGCCACACACTCAGAATCTGTGTCTGACAAGATACTTTAGGTTTTAACATTTCACTTTAATTATGCCTGTCCTCCATCCTCTTTAATATCATCAGGTTTTTTAAACACACTCCAGAAAATGTAGGAAAAATGAGAACGAGAGGGAGAACTAAGAGCACGATGATATGATGGTAATGTGCATGGCTAAAGACAATTTACTGTGTCTCAAGGTGCAGAGCCTTAAATGTGTTTTTCAGGCTCCACTGTGAGTTATTTGTCTATTTTCAGAGAACTGTAGGCGGTAAGGAGTAAATGTTCAAGCCAGGGCATGATGGAGCTATTCTCTTAAGATTGTAACAGCTGCAGTGACAGAGAAGTACAGGCATGGTTAGAGGACAATAAGAAGACAAAAATCATATGTTTACATAGGATGAAAGGAGCCCAAATGCTCACTGTGCTATACATCTATGGAGTAGATTCATTAAAAAAAAACAGTAATAGAAAGCAAAGCCTGCATAGGATTTAACACAGCGTAACCACAACTAACCCTGTCTTTATCTGTGAATGGAAAATGCATTGTTTATTAACTTATGTAGCATTAGATGTTTCCTTAGCAAACATTTCTACCCATCCTGTAGATCCTGATCAGGGCAGTGACATAAATTGGATTTTCAAAAGGTCAGAAGAAAAAAAAGAAATTATTTAAGAAAAAAATATCCTTTTAAAAATTGTTTATTTTTATCCAAAAATATAACTTTGGGTTTTTGCTACCTCAGAGAATAGGGGAAAGAATCAGTGGAAAGCACAACCGATAACAAAATTAGGAGAAGGTAGAGAAGCTTTATCAAAAAACATACAGTAGGTGTTTTGATGTAAAAACACCCAGACTCAGCTGTGCATTCCTGTGAAGTGAATTCATTCCCCATGCCTCTTGGGGAACACACACCAACACACTAACGGACACACACACTCTTTCTTTCTCTCTCTCCCTCACATACTGTAGAGTTTTGTGGCTGTGTCTGAGCCTGCAGTTGATAAGATAGGGTTGGGTTACACAGCTTGCAGGCAGATACCATTGTAGCCGTTGACAGGAAGCTAAAACAGGGTGGAAATGTGTGCCTTCAAATTTGTGTCTATGCGTATGTGCAGCTTGCTTGAACATTTGCCCTCTCCCCTCCTGGCCAAATGGTTTCCCATATTCACTGTTTTCCCTTGATGAATGCTTCTACTCACTCCTGGACTGAGTAGGCTCTTGTGCGCTGTGTGAATGAGTATGCCTGCCCCAAAAAAGTCTAAAAAATGAAAAAGAGAAGCCATACTGTAGGTCACTCTGCATTCTGCCGTTTGGCCACCAGACGGGACAGTAGGGCAACTGTCCTAGCTGGCACCATTGTATTCTGGTGAATGGAGGCCCTGTCAGAGACCCACAAACACACTGACCTCGCTTGTTTTTTTTAATGCAGCCTCTTGTTCGACTTCTGAGTTAATGTGATCACATGCTTCATTCATATCATTCTAATGTGATTACAATGTTAATATGATAAGGGAGTAAAACACATTTTTCATGTGACAGATTTACATGACCAACATTTTGATTGTAAAGTCATGAATTTGAATGTGTGTTGGGAACAAACATTAGTTATTTACTAATAACTAACTAATGTGGACTAAACCTTTGTAATAAATGGAGTGAATAGTTTATCAGATGCACTATCGCTAGGACTTTCTTCAAAAAGCAACCACTTTACATTACAGCCCATAGTTATAATTTGACCATGACCATGGCTGTGTGACAGTAAAATGTCCACTGTTGTTGTCACCTGTATACATGAGGCAGAAAACAGCAGCTTGAGAAACACAAGTTTCTTATATGTGTTTAATGGTGTACAAGGACCTGTTTTAAGTCTAACTGTGATCTTTTCCAAACCTTAACAAGGTAGTCACCCGAAGTGGTTTTCCAACAGTCTTGAAGGAGTTCCCAGAGATGCTGAGCACTTGTTGGCCCTTTTGCCTCCACTCTGCAGTCCATCTCATCCCAAAACATCTTGATTGGGTTTAGGTCAGGTGACTGTGGAGTCACTAGCAAAGCACCCCCACACCATTATACCTCCTCCTCAATGTTTCACAGTGGGAACCATGCAACCCTGTGTGGCATTTATCCAGGCTCTAATCTGAAGTGCTGTCAATTTGCGATTTCTGAGGCTGGTGACTTGGATGAATTTATCCTCAGCAGCAGAGGCGACTCTTGGTCTTACTTTTCTGGGGCAGTCCTCACATGAGCCAGTTTAGTCATAGTGCTTGATGGTTTTTGCGACTGCACTTGGGGTCACACTCAAAGTTTTAGTAATTTTGTGGACTGACTGACCTTTAGTTCTTAGAGTAATGATGGACTGTTGTTTCTCTTTCCTTGCCTGATTCAGTCTTGCAATAATATGGATACAAGCATCAAATGGTGGACTCCAAGGGCTTTTTTTTTAATGCAAAATTTTATCTATAGCAAGCTATTTATAACATATATTATATATTTTTTTAGACAGTTTAAGTTGATTTGGACACACCTTTAGTATTTTACACAGTAGATCTATGCATATGTACTGTTAACACAGAAAGTGTTTTCTCCATACCTTGTTCAGTAAAAGTACACACCACCTATTAACTACTAAATTCTTTCATTTTTGCTCCAAACAAAGGCAAAGAATGCAATGAATAAAAAGAAAACAAAAAACTATGAAATTCTAAAACTTCTAAGACTCACCTGATACTGCTGAGGCTTGAGGCTTCAGATATTTGACAGGAAACCTGTATTCTCTCCTGGTGGTGTGAAATTTGAAAGTGTAAGTTCACTGATGCTCATATGTAAAACAGGTGAAGTGACGCCAGAAAGCTTTCTTGCATTCAAAGAGCACCATTTAAGGTAAACTGCTCTTTCATTAATGACGTGACAAAGGCTGGTCATATTACATGCAATTAGTCTCTAACACGAGTATCTTCCATTATACTTACCACCATGCAGAGCAGAGCATTATTAGACTCCACGTGGCCTGTTTGAAATGCTTGAAGTCTTAAAGGCCAAGCATGAGTAATTTACTATCCGCTAGAAAATATTAAAGATCATCACAATTATTATCATCTTTGTCCAAGTAATTTTATAAACTCCATCTTGTTTTATGATAGATAGATAGATAGATAGATAGATAGATAGATAGATAGATAGATAGATAGATAGATAGATAGATAGATAGATAGGCATTGACAATGTCAAGCAGAAGTGTTTTTTAATTTTTATTTTGTGCCTTTCTTTCACTTTTATAAGAGATAAAATGAAAAGCTTAAGGGTCCAGAGAACTGTAATCTATTTTTCCTGCTCCTACACACTGTGAGTCATCTATTCACACTCATCTAACCCCTCCTTTATCTACGATAGCACATTGGAAGAGAGCCTCTAGTTCCAGACGAGCTGTTTGACTGTGAGCCCCACAGACTAATGGAACCCTTCATCGTGACACCTTTTCACTTCTCAAACAGAATTAGAAACCTTTATGTAAAACAGGCCACAGGGTCCATTTTGCCTACTGATGCCTCTGGAATGCAGGTAGTGTTTGGACTGAACACATTCAGCACTTGCTCTAATAGCTACCTTGGATAAGTTATAGCGTCTTATTTCACCATAAAACCCGGGACCCATGTTATTATACTGTATATTTTTTCCCTCATGTTTTACATACAGAAGGGTGTGAAGAAATAACACAAAGACTAGAACTGTGAGAATTTGGCTCCTGAGTCAATATAGAACTTATTATCTCAGCAGAGAATGTGTATGGTCTGAGCTTTTGCAATAAACCCATTTGACCTTGTAAACTCCAGATCCTCCCAGAGCTTTAATCTTTATTAATATATATATTTAATGTGCATTCATTGACAGTGAATTTTCAGGTCAGCCTGTTTTATGTAAATAGAGACAATGGAAAGCTATGTTGAAAGAAAGGGGTTAATTTTATGTTCTTGTTCCACAGTTTTTCATATTTATCATTTAATATTCTGTTCGCTACACACCAGTTTATTTCGAAATGCTTGTAATCTCAGTGTAGTTTCCTTAAGTAGTAAAGAAACAACAGTTTATCATTACTTCAAGGACTGAAGGTCAGTCAGTTCAGAAAAATTGCTAAAACTTTCAATGTGTCCCCAAGTGCAGTCGCAAAAACCATCAAGCGCTGCTGAGGATAAATACATCAGAGTCAGAGTCACCAGCTTCAGAAATCACAAGTTAACAGCACCTCAGATTAGAGCCCAGATAAATGCTGCACAGAGTTCCAGTAGCAGACACATCTCTACATTAATTGTTCAGAGGAGACTGTGCGAATCAGGCCTTTATGGTCATTGCTCAGCATCACTGGGAACTCCTGCAAGACTGTTAGAAAACCATTTCAGGTGACGACCTGATGAAGCTCATCGAGAGAATGCCAGGAGTTTGCAAAGCAGTAATCAAAGTAAAGGGTGACGAATTTAAAATACAAAACATGTTTTGAGTTATTTCACACTATATTTGTTTACTACTTAATTCCATATGTGTTCAGTCATAATTTTGATGTGTCCAAACTTTCAACTGTTAGTGTAAACCAATATGCAACGTTTCCAAAAATCTAAAGTATGGCTCACTATTATACTATTAAATATTATTATTTAGGACTACCACTTTAAGACATGAGCTCACTGCTTTTAATGATGAGCTCATCCTGCAGGGTCTTTGTTCACTCAGTCCAGCATGGCTTCTGCTAGAAAAAAAACCAAAACAAAAATCCATCCACCTTCTCCTTACTGAGCTGACTTGTAATTCCAACCATTCACCCTCACAGATTCCCCAGTTGCTTTGGCCACACTGCAGTAAAAGATGTAAATATGCCAGTGATGTCAGTCCATATGCCCTGATGATATCATTGTTTTTATTTATTGTAAATGTCTTCAGCACCCTGCAGATTTTAATTATCTGACTGTGACTTCATGCTACCGTCTCAACCTCGGCATGTGCACTGTGTCAATACATCCCGTCGGGCATTTTCAGAAAAGCACATTTAAAGAGGGGCAGAGAAAATTTCCACTGTGCCGCTTTCATAGTGTGTCACAAGTGCTGGAAAAAGAATCGGCTGGGCTGTGAGTGTCATGTCTTTCCTCCAGCTGCTGTTGTTTGCATGTGTGCTTTTTTTTTTTGTCACAAGGTAGGTTTATGTAACAAAAACCCATTCGCGTTTGCAACTTTGACCAAGGGAAACATAGACCCTCACAAGAAAAAAGATAAAGCAACAATCTGACAACTATGACAGCGTACGAGGAAGAAAAGGTCTTGGGATGGAAAACCAGCTGAAAAACATGGAATTTAGCCTGAGAGGAAGATGGTGTGAGCAGATGATAGAGAATGAGATGCTGCCAAATTTGTCAGCGGCAGACGTGGCACGTTGCGCAGAACTGTCATTCAGCTGTATTCTGGCATGCTCAGAAACAGTAGATCTATGGCAAGCTGAGGGGTGTGGGAGGGAAGACTGACAAGAAATGGGGGGGGGGCTCTATTTAGAGATCCTCTCTGTGTTATGACTGAGTGACAGGACAGTGAGGTGTGTGAGATGGCTGTATATTCAAGTGATTTTTAAGGACAGTTTTACTGAGCCTGCTGTGCGCTCATGTCAAGCAGAAGAGAAATGTCAAAGTGGATTTTTTTTTTTGTTTGTTTTTTGGCTCTCAGTGAAAATTTGTGTGCGGAGCATTTGGAATGAAAAAGAGCAATTTTGTCTGTCCTTGAAAATACAGTCAGATACATTTACGACTTCCTCAACTGCTGAGAGTTCAGATTGGCCTATAGTGGCAAACATCAATAATAATCCGCATCAGCAGTCTTTGACTCACAACCATGTCACCAAGAAAAACAGAGTGAGGAGAAAAAAAAAAGAAATATGGAAGAGGTAACAACATGGTGTGGAGATGCCGGAGGAAAATGGTCTGGAAGAGGACTGGAAATAGCCTTTGGTGCAGTATGACTAACACTTTAATTGCAGAGGGACAGAGATGTGGTCCTCTGTTTTATGTGCATGTGAGTGTGTGTGGTTTGCTTGTCTGCAGTGTGTAGACATTTCCTTATTCATACCCCAATACAAAGATACTGCTTATCATGCAGGTTGGAGAAAATTAGTTTCATGACTGTGTGTTCCCTGATTTACCTGCTTGGGTTATAAACTTGAGTGTGTGGTGTCTTCACCCTATAAGAAAATTAAACAAAGTATGTTGGATTGGGGGGGGGGGGGGGGGGGGTTGTCATTGTTTGTTGACCTCCTGCTAAACACACCTGCTCACACACACCATAACTCTACAATACATAGACATCCCCACTTCTTCTTTCTTTTTAGCGGTTAGCGCTCTCCTCTTTGCTTTGCTTCTCCTCGTGAGGCTTTATACTAATAAACAGACAAACCGAAGCTTCGTGATAAAACATAAGTCTGTCGCTTGCATTATATTTGCATGCACATTTCTGCGTAGATGTAAAAAAAGGTGCCAAAACTGAGACTTATGTCTTGGCTGTAGGAGATCCCAGAGGTAATCAATTGCCTCTAATAATTCTCAGTTGTTGCAGCAATTTACCTAAAACACAAAGATGAATCAGTATCTGCAGAAACAAAACAAAGAAAACTGCACTGTAGAATTATCACAGGAATATCAGGATTCGCAGTTTTCTCACAGATTCAATAAAGGTATTTCATTTTTCAGTGTGGTGAAGCTCTGTATCAGGGTCCCTCCAGCAGTGTAAAGAAAAATGAATCAGTTTCCCACTCATGTGCAGACATTTGCAATTCTTTCCCAGAGCCACCAGTCCAGAGTTATCACGAGGAAGTGATGATATCACTGCTTCCTGCTGGATTCGTCAGTACCTCTTGTTACGTGTGTTAGACTAGACTGTATATAAAAGGTGGATGACATGTGGATGAGAGGGTGGAGTGGTCACCAAAACTGGAGGACAGACTTCTTGGAAGGAACATACAATTTTTTGCTTGCAAACTGCTATATATTATTTCCCAGATAATTACATATAAAAACAACTTCAGGAGGAATAAGCAGTAGATGTGAGCATGCAAATATAGTGATTTTATTTAACCAAGGAAGACTCAGCAGTGCAACCAACATTGCTAGTTTTGCACACATGCTTGGTGAGTAAGACCATCCATAGCCCCATAAATACACCTGGCAGTTAGGCTAATTTGAAACAATACCTGAGTAAACCCTCATTTCTCATACCACCTCATCCTCCTGTAAACTTTGTCCAGACCAGCCCCAGACTGTGTGTTTCTGTCATCTGCATGTCTGAAGAAGGTGTGGGTTATTGCATCTATGGGAGGACAGGCTTCAGTTTTATTGCAATATAATAAGTTTATCTAGATCTAGTCTATTTATTTTTCATGCAAACACTTCTTATAAGTTTTTATGGCCATTCATAAACGGAACTGCTATCAGAGTTCTGATTTGCCTACGACATATGTCAGCACGGCAACTACAAAATAAGTTAGTAAATGCTGTAAACATTATGCCTGCTAAGCATCATCATATTCCTATCACTGTGAATATATTAATATGGAACAATAGCATGAATGTAAAATCTTATAAAATTCTGTCTGTGAAAATGATTGCACGTGTACAGTATATACCAGAGACATCTTTTGAAACAACAGAGAAAACCTTTTTGCAAATATTTGACCATACAATGTTTATGTATTTAAAAGGTTTCATCACACAGTGCTGTTCCAAAGAGCAGGAGATGATGACTGGGTCCTTGGAGTCTAGACGGTGGTGCAGAGTAAGCAGATGGCTGACAGAGACTCTGGATGAGATGACCGGGACAAGCCAGATGAAGTGGAGAGATGTTAGATGCCTGAAAGGCAGAGTGACGGCTCGCGATGAATAGAAAGAATAGGCAATAGATACAGACTGACCTGTAGAGAATCAGAATCAGAATCAGAAAGGGGTTTATTGCCAAATGTTGAGCAGGTTTACAACATTAGGAAATTGCTGCGGTGCTTCAGTGCAAACATAGTGTCATAAATAGCACTTAAATAGACATGGAAAAATAAAAGTAGGGATAAGAATTAAAAGTGCTACGTAGAAAGATATGTGCATGAGCTATACATGAGATATATACATGAGAATAAGAATTAAGAGTGCTACGTAGAAAGATATATACATGAGTGCAGGTGGTGATCAGTGCCAAACATGGAATGATGCAGTGACACAGCGTAGGGTCATGTGTTAGTGGTGGGAACAGTCATATGGTTATTGTTCATGTGTCCAACAGCAGAGGGGAAGAAACTGTTCTTATGGCGAGAGGTTCTGGTGCGAATGGACCGGAGCCTCCTGCCTGAGGGGAGCAGGTCAAACAGACTGTGTCCAGGGTGAGAAGGGTCAGCTGAGATCCGAGCTGCACGCCGCAGTGTCCTGGAGGTGTACAGGTCCTGCAGAGATGGGAGTCTGCAGCCAATCACCTTCTCAGCAGAGCGCACAACACGCTGCAGTCTCTGTTTGTCCCTGATAGTGGCTCCAGCGTACCACACGGTGATGGAGGAGGTGAGGATGGACTCGATGATTGCGTGTAGAATTGCATCATCGTCCGTGTTGGCAGGTTGAATTTCTTCAGCTGCCTCAGGAAGTACATCCTCTGCTGGGCTTTCTTGATGACGGAGGTGATGGTGGGCTCCCACTTCAGGTCCTGGGTGATGGTGGTACCCAGGAAGCGGAATGAGTCCACAGAGGTGATGGGGGTGTCAGTCAGGATGATGGGGGGGAGTGGGGCTGTGTGCTTCCTGAAGTCCACAATAATCTCCACTGTCTTCTGGGCATTCAGCACCAGGTTGTTGTGGCTGCACCAGGACACCAGACGTTCAACCTCCCTCCTGTAGGCAGACTCATCCCCGTCCGAGATGAGTCCAATAACGGTGGTGTCATCTGCAAACTTGATTAGCTTGACAGACTGGTGGGTGGAGGTGCAGCAGTTGGTGTACAGGGAGAAGAGCAGAGGAGAAAGAACACAGCCCTGAGGGGAGCCGGTGCTGATGGTCCGGGAGTCCGAGACATTCTTTCCCAGCCTCACATGCTGCTTCCTGTCCGTCAGGAAGTCAGTGATCCACCGGCAGATGGGATCAGGCACATTCATCTGGGAAAGCTTGCCTCGGAGATGGTCTGGAAGGATGGTGTTGAAGGCAGAGCTGAAGTCCACAAACAGGATCCTGGCGTAGGTTCCTGGGGAGTCCAGATGCTGCAGGATGAAGTGTAGGGCCATGTTGATGGCGTCGTCTACAGACCTGTTGGCTCTGTATGCAAACTGCAGGGGGTCCAGGAGGGGGGCCGTGAGGGTCTTGAGATGGGAGAGAACTAGGCGCTCAAAGACTTCATGACCACAGATGTCAGAGCCACGGGTCTGTAGTCATTTAGTCCAGTGATCCTAGGTTTCTTGGGGACAGGGATTATGGTGGAGGACTTGAAGCAGGCAGGCACATGACATGCCTGCAGTGAGGAGTTGAAAATGCCAGAAAACACTGGGGCCAGCTCGTTTGCACAGTGTCTGAGGGTGGCAGGAGACACGCCGTCTGGGCCGGGAGCTTTTCGAGCATTCAGCTCTTAAACTGCTTCCTCACATCTGCTTCATGAATATGAAGAGTTGTGGTGGGAGGAGGTGGTGTGAAATCCTCTTTTGTGTGGGGTGAGGAGGGGGGTGTTGTAGGTGAACAGTTTGAAGGTGGTGATGGCTCTATGGAGGGGGGAGAGGTGGGGGAATTAGTGTCCAAAGTGCCTCTATTGTTGGGGCCGTTGGAGGTGTGAAGGCTGCCTGATGGCTCGTCAAAACGGCAGTAGAAGTCGTTAGGGTGTTGGCTAAGAGCAAGTCATCAGTGGAGTGGGGGGTTTTAGGCTTGTAGTTGGTGATATTCCTAAAACCTTTCCACACAGAGGCCGAGTCATTCTCTGAGATCTGCTGCTGCATCTTCTCAGAGTGCTGATGTTTAGCAATGTCCACTTCTTTAGTGAACCTGTACTTGGCCTCTCTGTAGCAGTCCCTGTCTCCGCTTCTGAACGCCTTTCTCTTTTCCAGCCACAGCTTTTTGAGTTTAGGAGTAAACCAGGGTTTGTCATTGTTATAACTCACCCTGGTGCGTGATGGCACAATGCTGTCCTCACAGAAGTGGATATAGGAGGTGACAGTGTCCGTAAACTCGTCCAAGCTGTTAGAAGCAGCCTTCATTGTGTCCCAGTCTGTAGACTCCAAACACGTGCGAAGCTCCTCCACAGCCTCGTTGCTCCACAGTTTTTTAGTCCTCACGACAGGTTTGGAGAGCTTCAGCCTCTGTCTGTACGCGGGGATTAGGTGGATCATGACGTGGTCAGAAAGTCCGAGTGAAGCGCGGGGCACCGCACGATAGGCCCCGCTGATCGTGCTGTAACAGTGGTCTAATGTCCTCTCCTCTCTGGTCGGGCATTTAATATACTGCTTGTATTTGGGAAGCTCATGGCTCAGATTGGCTTTGTTAAAGTCCCCAAGAACAATGATGAGAGAGTCAGGGACATTGGATCACTGGACAAAAGTAGTGATGATTACATTTTAAATGAGGTGAATTGGATAGTGTGGAGCATGGAAGTGATTATGAAAAGCAGCATCTCTAGGCCATATCATCGAGAGCAAAGAGTCTACATGTACGACAGGAGAACTTCATTTCTGATCTTAAAAACATTTAGTACTTTCACTCGTTGTTTAAAATCGAATAAGCACAAAAAAGCATCATCTTCTATAAAAGACGTCTATTCACGACCAATTCCGTTCCAAACACTGCTCTGAATACACTAATCAATCAATCAATAAATAAATACAAAAAACAAAACACTATTATTTGTTATTGTTTTCAGTGAATGGAGAATCTGAATGGACTGAATGGGCGATAAATGGTCTAAATACCATTTAAAAATGTTTACGCATAACAGTGAATAAAGTGATGCTTAAAACAAGCAGATTATATATTTGCTGGCCCCTTTGTTAAGTACACCTTGCTAGTACGCTGGCTACACTATGGTCATGAGGTAATGGACAATCAGCAATAATACTCAAGAAGGCTTTGATGTTCAAATGTTGCTTAATTGATACGAAGGGGCCCAAAGGGGCCCAGAAAAATATCCCCAACATCATCCCACTACCACCAGCAGCAGCATGCACCGTTGCAGGATGGATCCATGTTTTCATGCTGCTTATATCAAAATGTGACCCAACCATCTCAATATAATCAAAATCAAGACTTGAGATTTTTTTCCAGTCTACTGTTGACTAATTTTGGTGAGCCCATTATAAAAATTGTAGCCTAAGAGGTGGTGGTGTTGGAAAATCCCAGTAGATCCACAGTTTCTGAAATATTCAGAACAGCTCATCTGGCACCAATAACCTTAAAATTCACTTAAATCACATTTGTTTTCATTCTGACACAGCTGAGTATAGATTTTGTATGATTTTTTTTTATTTGTGGGTTGTTGTTTTTTTGCTGTTGACATTTGACAGTTTAGCAGTAAAGAGACGGGAGAGAGGGGGAGAGAGCAGAGGAAGACGCGCGGCAAAGGGAAGCAGGTCAGATTTGAATTGGAGCCGCTACATTTTAGCCTGTATGATTATTTTAAAACAAAGTTTTAAGTCATGATTTAAGTCATCATTTCTGAAGTATCTCTAGAAAGCAGTTATGTTCAAAACCCTGAGTTTATTATTCTATTTACAGAATCAATGGGGTTAACTGTAAGCTTGTCATCTCTTTAAAGAATGAAATCAATACAACTAGAAAGAAACACAACAGCATTTCCTGATTTTTCTTTCAATGGGTTTTAGATCAACTGAATTATATAAGCGTGTAGCTTTAGATAGCATTAGATAACACTAGACATACTAGAGAAATAACTGGAAAGGTTGGCGATCTGAGCAGGTTTGAGTCCAAAGCGTCCCTTTGATATGTGACTCTTAAAATCTTCCTCACTTCGCAATCTGTGGTGGCACAATAAGCACCAGTGGGACTTAAAGAACTTAAGACTGAAAGGCAAACAAAATGTCTTTGGCGTTTCAGAGCTTTAAAACAAATACCGTTGATTACAAACACAGAAATGACAGAAATGAGAACAGTTGATGTGCACTTAGATCTACTAAAATACCAGAGAAGCTGCAGAGCAGACAGCTGAGCATAACAAATGCATGTTTGTTTCAAAAATACAGCAATCATATAAGACCAGATGGCCTGAAGGATGCAAGATGTTCAAAATTGTTTTATAATTGATGAATATTTATATGCTAGTTTATTGTCAGTATGATGTGACAGGAATATATTCTAACAGACTCTAAGACTAGAGAAATAGCTCAACCAAGACAGGATAAGGACACCTTTTGAATAAACTGGAAATTCAGTCCATCTAAATGTAATTTTCTCTCACTACTATCTCACTAGCTCTTGTTTCTCTCAGTCAATTTAAATGCCTTCAACTGATTATAGCTGACATTATTTCAGATGGCGGGGCAGTTCTATACTCCTGAGCCACCCCGCTGATCTACCAGGAAGGCTGATCCAAGTGAAAAGCTATCATACACTAGCTCTGTGAGAATCACACACCTTTGGGTCTGACACATCTCCTCTTAGGACACTAGTCTGAACATTTTGCAGCTGTCACCTCCAGCTTTGATCTAATTTCGCGTTCTCCCTCCATGCCCAGTAGTGCATGTCTCAATGCAACTTGCCAAACAAGATGACATCATCATCCTGGGGCAAACAGCCAATGGAAACCCACAGGGGAGAGTCAATCACGGGTCATCGCAGTAATCTAGGCCAATCAGCACAAGCCAAAAGGCCTGTAACCATGGTGATTAGCTTGGGTTCAAATATGTGTATATGTGGCAGATACCCCCTGTGTTGGTTCCATATGTACCAATGTACATAGTAAGCATTTGGCATCGTAGACTGTGGATGAGGATGTGTATTAAAAGGAGACAGAGTTATGAGCCGAAGTGGACTCAATCATGGGACAAATAGTGAACTGCTGTCCTAGGTTTGTAGCACATGGCTTATACATGTGATCAAAGCATCTATAAATATATCTAAATATCTATTTTTCTTTTTTCTCCAGCTCCTGCTGGTTACACACTTTGTCAGCCTTTGTAATTTATCACTGTGGCAATTACAGTCGTTACCTCTTCTCTGTATTGTTCTGCGAGGAGGATGGCTGAGGAGACGTGTGGGTGGCCGTGAAGGGTGAGGGGAGGGGAAGCAAGGACAGCCAGCAAACAGCACTGCTCAGTAGGAAAACTACAATAGGCTGTGAGTCAGAGGAAAAACAGGAGCGAGGAACAGAGAGGTATGCTCAGGAAAGGTCAGCTTGTGGAGGGCTTTTTTAAAATGCCAGAAGACTGAAAAGCAGATAAATGCTGTGCACAGTTCGTCTCTGTGACTTACATCTTTAATGTTCATATTTGGCTTGGAGGAATTCAAGCATGCACAATAGGATAAACAGAAAATAGAGGCAGGAAGTGCTACTACCGAGGCAAAACATAAAATCTATCAAATGCCACAACAGTATGACTTCTTTTCCTAGAAAACTTCCAAATGTATCAAAATCCATTTCCTTAACTGGTTATTCAATTTGTGGTCAAGGTAAAGTTGGAGCATATCCTGATGTAACTGAGCAAAAGCCAGGGTGCATCCTGGTCAGATCGCCTGTCTATCACAGGGCTGACACAGACAGCCAGACGACCCTTCACACTCATATTCACACCTATGTTCAATTAAGAATCTCGTGTTAACCTTAGTGCTGTTAGTGGTGGGTTGGAATCTACTGGCCTGTGTGGAGTTTGTAAGGACTCTAAGCTTCCTCACAAAGACATGGACGTGTTTTGCACATAATTGGAAATTAAATATAAGGTGTTACTCTTCACAGTTTACTTTAATTACTCGTCTGTCCTACTTCCTCATGTTTTGATTATCATTAACAACACAGTGATCACAATGGGAAATTATCTGACCCTTACATTCCTCACCCAGGAAACTCTGTTTTTAATCCTTATTATGTGCTTCACACCCACGGTAAATTAATCATCATTCAAATAGTTTAACAGTTGGTTGTTTGAGAGATACCACACTTCTACTTCATTCCTGTCACACTACAGATTAATGAGATTTCATCTGTGGTGCTCACAGACTTGGAAAAAGATCTATGAAATTAAACAACAGTGTGTCTTTAAAAACAAGTCCCTATCTGCATAATGCACATATCTTGTTTTGAACAATTGGAACTTGTTGTTAAGACAAAAGAAGCTCTTATCAGAAACCACTGACAGAGACGTCCGTGATTGTCCAGAGAAACCTGTTTCAAAGCATCGCCTGCAGTTGTAATTCAGTTCTTCAAAGCAGAAACCTAAAGAGAATAGCAAAAAATGCATTTTGGGTTTGTTTTTCCTGAAATTATTAAAAGTCTTGACATGAGAAACCTCCTCCCGCTTAAATTGAGACACTATTGGGTCTTGTATTGAAGAAAAAGCCCTAAGGTCGCGTTTGCTGAAAATAAGAGAGCTGATTTCCCCATGTAGCTTTAAAATGTGATTTCAAAACTTAACACTTGACACAGCAAAGTGCTGCAGAGATCTCTCCCTAGCAGAGTCTGACACAGTTTTATGCAAATGCACATTGCACTGGTTAACAGTTAAACCCTGCAGGTTAAGCGGCTTAAATACGAAAAGAATGAAGGCTAAGGCAATAATCCTTGGCACTTGGCATAACAAGATACTCTTTTATTTCTGTAATTTACACTAAATTCAGTCTATAAGCCTATTAAAGCATTTATCTGTGAGTTTTTCTTTTAATCTTGTTTTTTTTTTTTTTAATTTACATTTATGGATTGATATTCTTTGCCGTAATTGAGGATCTAGATGACAAATCTGTTGCTGACAAGTATGCATATACTAGAAATACTATTCTGTGCTAGCATTTTGCTGATTTATAGAAGAAACCAACACTGAGGCAATGATAAACAGCACAGTGCAGCAACAATGAAGCTAGTTTAGCAAGCTGCTGCAGGTATTACTCATTTCTGGAGAAGACTTCATAAATGCATACGGAGCATGACCAAAAAGACATTTGTGAGCCATATTAAGGGAATAGGGACAGAGAACTCATAGGTTAGTGGCACTTGTACTTTTAGACCTCCACGTTTCTCAAACATATATATTTGAGCCATGATTTCGATTTCGGAAACACTCCTACAAAACCCTGTGTGTGAACACATCTCACCTTGATGCTTAAATCAACACAACCTGTCTGTTTCAAGATGACATTTAAATTCTTCCCTGATTTAAATTCATCAGAAGTGTCTTCAGGTCTTAAGTATTTATTGGTGGGGTGCAAAGACCAGAAAGAAACCCTCCTTTTCTTCCTTTCCTCAGTAATCCCAGCTGCTTTTCTAGAAACAGTTGCCTTCTAGTAGCATGACTTTAACGCTCTCTGTCAGAGTTGTCATTTTCACTCGCACCACTTTAACCTTAGTTCTGCTTGTTGTACCTCTGCTGCTCCAAATCGTTTTGAAGCATGCTCTGCTCAGACAAGCACAAGCCCGCACCGAAAGACTGAGATAATGCTCTTGCCTTATTAATCACTACATTTAGAAAGAAAAACTTGGCATCTAAGATCAGCCAGACATAGCTTATCCCTAAAATGTTTCTGTTATTTACACCTCCCTAAAGAATTTATCACTAACTCCTTAAACTCTACTGATTTTTACTAGTTCTCCGTTTATAAAAAGATTATTTGGGATTTGTTTTTTACATCCTCTGACACAGGGGGGTTGTATTTGGATCCTCCAGTTGGAGGAGAGTGTCTCTAATGGTGAAGTCGCTATTTTTTTTTTTTTTTTTAACCAGACAGTCTGAGGAAATATACAGCTCTTTAAACAATACAACAGGATAGGCTGCCGCACTTCCTCAATATAACATGATGAGGAAGACCCACATGGGACCTCTATGACAAATACAGTCATGCAAACATAAAATACACTCATGATGATGCAGATTTTACTTTGAATTTACTTAATAAACACTGTGCTGGTGATGTTTCTTGTGGTGACATTAACATGGTTCTGGATTCATGTTGGTAATTTTGCACTGTTGCATAAACAAGTGACTAACAGCAAGAAATAATACCATGACTATTATACACACTTTTTGAAATGTGTAAATGCAGCAGAGATGACAGTGATTCAATTATCTGACCTGTGGCTTACTCAAGGTTAAAGATTTAGTCTCCTCTCCAGTATTGCGCAAAAGTCTTCTGCTAGGAAAATGAGAAGGAGGTGCAACGGTTTGTTGACAAGTGCAAACATTCATGGGAATACAGTGTATAAGAGTTTGTACAGTTCTAACCAGCATAAAAGTCAATATTTGGCATGACCATCTTTATTATTCAGCACAGCCTGATTTCTCTTAGGCAAACTTCTTATATCTTTAGGTAGTCTTCAGGAATATTTCTCAAGGACTTTCAAAGCTCTTCTTTAGATGTGGGCTGCTTTTTGTTCTGTCCTCTGTCAAGATGGTCCCACACTGCTTCAATAATGTAAAGCTCCAGAGAGGCCAATCCATGACTGATAGTGTTCCACTGAGTGTTTTCTATCCAAGTATGCTGATGCTACATTGACAGCATGTTTGGGATCATTGTCATACCGAAAGATGAAGCTGTTGTCAATCAGATGTTTCCAGAGGTTGTGTCAAAATATGTCACCACTTTTCTGTATTCATGATTCTGTCAGTTTTGACAAGATCGTCAACACGACTGGCTGCAGCCCTAAACCATGACAGCACCTCCACTGTGTTTCACAGATGACTGCAGACACTCACATCTCTCCTGACCTCCTCTATACGTTGACAGTAATACAGTGTTAATCAGTCATTTTATATTTGGATTCATGACTCCATTAGATCAGTTTGTGTGTATTTGGCATACCTCAGCCTTTTCTCCCTCTTTTCCTTCCTTAAGGACTTCAAAAAGCCACTCAGACCATTTCTGATGAGGCTTTGGTAGGTGACTCAACTGAAGCTCCAGATGCATCTCTCAGCTCCTATGTCAGGCCTTTGCTGGATTTTTTTTTTCCTGTTTATTGAGGATATGACTTTAAGCTGCTGTTTATCAGTTTGGTTGGTCTGATATAAGTTTTTTCTTTTTCTCTTTTGTTATGCTTGACACTTTGATACGGCCCTAGCAGGGCCTCCTCCTGAAGTTGCCTGTGTGGGCGTGTCCTACCATCTCTCTTGTCTTGGGTGCCACCTTTTTATTTTATACAGCTGACTCCCATCACCAATTGAAGGTATTTAAGCCCAGAGAAAGGTGAGCTCTGGGCCAGAGTGCCATTTGAGCTGTATTTTGTGATTGTTTGCTCCTGCTTGGTGGGGAGGAGTGTGTTTGGTTACTAACCCTTTTCTGACTTACTTTTCAGTTTACCGACCGACGTTTGAGTTTTGTTTTGTTTCTTTAAATGGTGATAGCGGCTTGTCTGTCTCTTTTAGTTGAGTTATTAATAGAAACTTTAATAAAACTCTTTAATTTAACCATTTTGCCTCTCTGTCTCCTTCTTGCGACCCGGACACTTTTTGTTACTTTTCCTAATCGCCTGGACCCTTTTAGGGGAACGTAACACACTTCTTTTGTTCTCCACTTGCTCAGCTTCCTCAATTTTTTAAGGGCACAGTACACACCATGCCATGGAGGGGGGGGCAAATAAACATTTTGAAAGGTTTTGAGAAGATAATCTGGTAAAAAAGAAAGAAAAGAAAGAAATGAGGGCTCGCTCAGAAATGTTGCACAGCACTATATGTGTTTAAAACACAGCAGTACACAACAATACTGACAACTGGCTGCAGGAGCAAGCGTTGCAAAATTCTGTAGGAGCCATTTTTTTCTTTTTGTGTATTATTGTGTAGGGGACACTTTTAATCCTGAGCATGTTATTATTTCAACACCACCTTGTCAAACAGCAGCAGGCCCACTCTTACGGATGATTCACAGGTTATGGAGAAAGTGTAGACACGTGTTTTGGCGGACTGCAAGCATACAGAGTGTAGCATGTGATCAGTGCAGGCTATAAATAACTTGAACTCGGTTTACACTTAATAGGTTTCCCAGTGTGTGGAATGATGGTCGACCTTCTGAAGTCTCCTCAGAGTACACTTCACTTCAGATTTAAGAGCAGTGATGAGCAGTAAGCGCGACAATCGCGCCCCTTGTTGGTCAAACACATTAAGTACTGGCAAGCTGAATGCGCCACACATTACGCCCTAATCAGTAAGCACATAACATTTGGCATGTGCTTAGAAGATTTCGTGAGCGGTTAAACTGTGAGTCAAGTTTTTGAAGTTGAAAGTGGAGCATCTTGTTTAATGCGTTTGTACAATGAGAGAAAAAAGAGAAAACTTATTCCGCTGACAGTATTACGCAACGCAAATACTGGTTTTAACAATTTAACCACAACCACGGGTTGCAAAACACATTTTATTTGAGTGGGAATGAAAAACTATAAATCCTTTAGGGGGCTTTATTTACTCGGTATTTTTAGAAGGCTTAGCAAATGCCATTGCAAAACAACAAAACGGCGGGGACATTCTATGAATTCCACTGCTAGAAGAAGCTTAAAACGCCATGGGTTTATTATGGAGCAAGAATTTGGGGGTAAACACCGGTGGTTTTACAAACCGGGAGGAGGGGGTATATTTTCCCGATATTTCCAGCTGCCTCCAACAGCTTTGACAACTACCTTTGCACTCATCCGTGCTGTGCAAATGATTTCCATTGACTGTTTATCACAGATCATCACGACTGAGAAGGCCTGTTGCAGTTGCATCACAGAACACACGATGGCGCACAGCAGCAACAGGTAAATGTTGTTTATATGCTTTCAGTGGCCACATTCCGTACTCCACTCTTTAGAGGTAATACGGCGCTTTAGGTATTTAGATTTGTTTTTGTTCCCTTTAACGTCACGCAACAACATCTTTTGACTGGCCCCGAATGTACTCTTAAGCTTAAAAAGCGTCAAAACTTTTCATTCGTTAATGACGTTAGACTCCTTATTTCCAAAAAGCAGCAGTTCCAAACATACAAAATAGATTCCTTTAAAAGGAGAGAGGAAAATACTGCTGTTTGACAGCAGTATTTTCCTCTCCTCTTTTCATATTGAGCTTGCTGAATAAAAACTTTTAAAATCTAACAACGCTTTATTATTTGATTCATATAAAGTGTTTCCTGCTACTTTACTGTCAGAATGTTTTCAGGTTTACGATCAAACCGCACTGTCTGTCTTTCATGGAAGTCTCTGCTGATCCGTAGTATGAATCGTTATGAATCGCCTAGCAGGTGAATTCCTGTGAACTTGGGAGTGCCATTTTTTTTTCTTACTGTTCTTGCTCCCCTCCCTTCCCCTCCTCTCAGTCATAGAAACTCTCCAGCGCGCACAGAAGCGCTTCAGACGCGTTCAGTGCCCCGCACGGGAGTCGGTTAGTAACTTTCGTAACTCCGGTTTCACAAACCTTTAGTTGATTCCGCGCTGAAAGCACGTTAATTTTATCCGTTTCGCTAAAGAGGGCCGCCACTCGAGAGGGCAGGGAGGATGAACGGATTCTGCATTGGATCGACTGATTAAAGGTAAGTTGGAGACACTAATTAACCTGTGGAAAAAAGCTTTTAAAATCTCGCTGAAAAGCTCTCAGTTACACGCCTCTTTATAGCTATACGCATTTTTGCAGACAGAAAAACACAGTTAAAAAAAGAAAATTGTGAATAAAGATTCTGAGAAGATTAAAAACAAATGTGGTCTGTAAAGGCGCTGCTGCTGCTTAACATCGTTGCCCTTTTATAGTAGTTTAATTGCAACATTGTCTTGTAATTGGGGCATTTCACCTCAGTGAACATTTACAAAAGGGCTGTTTCTCTCCTCACTGGCTTGCTTATGTGTGTTCTTTAAGTTTAGCTGCCAGTATCAGCACTAAATCCCTGTTAATAATTAAACTCTTGGAATTTGGACACCACACTGAGTTCTTTGATATTGATTGGTATCTCTCTCTTGTTTGTTTTCAGGGTTTTTTTTCCTCCCGACTCCGTGAGCTTGTGAGGTTGGACACGAATAGGGAAAACGAGACGCTGGCATTTCAACCATGGATTATGGCAATGATGTAGATTTGTCCAACAATAATATCATGCCTTTGTGGAAACTCCGCACTGATAACAGTAAAAGGCCCCAGGACTCAAGCAATCCTAAACTGCGGCCCCACAGTTGCCACATAAATGGGGTCATGAAGACAAACTTCACCGAGGAGGACAACAAATGTTCCTTTACCTTGAGCCAGCCTGCTGAGAGACTTGTGGTCACACCCCAGTGTGTTGACAATAACACAGCGGTGTTAAAGCATGTTTTACATAAACCCTCAAAGAAAAACAGAGTGGTTCGAAGCATCAGCATCAGCCACTTCTCCAATGGACGCTTGTTGTCCAAATTTAGGTCTGAGGATAGCAAATCTGCTTCACTGGACAATAGGGTATATAATAGGAACTCTGATGGGGTGAAAGCGAGTAATGGGGAGATGATATGGCCTGAAAAGCATCTCTGGGATTCACAGACATGCATGTCCTGTCCGTTAAGTCAGAGTTCTCAGAAGGGCCAGATCGCATTTCAGAAGAATTCACCTTCAACAGAAAATACTCCTCTTAATGGTTCCTCACCTGTCTTTTCACCAGACACTCCTAACAACAACTACAATCAAACTGAACTGTCCTCCCTTTCATCCACATGCAGCTCATCTCCTCCAACCCATCGCATGCTCACCCCCTCCTACAGCTCCACCTCCAGCATCCCCTCCCTCAACTCCTTAACCTCCTCAGACCCCCCAACCCCTCGATCTCCATCGCCAGAAGACAGAGGGCAGGCACTGCTCAGTCAGTCCCAGTCATCCTCACCTATATCCCCACAGGACACCAGGCATACCTCTTCATCTTCTTCCATGTCCTCCACATCACCCTCACCATCACTCTCCCCATCCATCTGTCCCTATAACGGCATTGTCCTAAGCACCCATAGCGCGGCTGCTCTCAAGATGGGCACCCAGCAGCTTATTCCCAAGGGCTTAGCATCCGATATTCGGCAAAGCAAGGCACCTTCCCCTGGGACACAAGCTCAAGGATCGGCAGGGCTGCTGGGATGGGATCATTCCAAACGTTCCTTGAAAGCCCTGAGCATGGTGGAAACTGGAAGCTACTTTTCTACAGGAGGCCACAATGAGGGGGAAGATGGTGAAAGTGAGAGTCCAGGGGCTCTTAGAAGAGGCTTGAGGAGTACATCGTACAGGAGAGCAGTTGTGAGTGGAGTAGACTCAGAAGTATCAACAGCAGATCCCAAAGGCCATCGGCTGTCCCAGCCCGTCATCAGAGGGCTAGGCAGGGATAAATTAGATTCACTAGTTAGCCCAACAAGTCCTGGCTCTATCAGTCTGCCAAGTGTTGCAACCAACAAGCCTGACAGCCCCATGACACCCAAAGATGTCAGCACCAAGAATTCAAAGCCTAGCCTTGGAACGGAAAAGACTAAAAGCAATGGGAAAAACAAGGTGAGTAAATCAGTTTCAAAGAAGAGAGTGGGTTCAAATTGTGCGTGTTAAGAAATCACACATATTTAACACATTTGTCATTCACTTATAGGGGAGTAGGAGAAATTTAAATATTCGAATCAATGTCTTAATATCTAGAAATAAATTTTAACCGTGTTGTTTTTTCAGAAAACAGTTGAAAAGACATGAAGTTTATATATAATATAATTAATAGAATGAATTATTGTGTATTTTAGTATATTCAGGTGACTTCAGAGAACAAGCTGTAGAGAAGTGCCATAAGTGATCAATTTTAGAAAAGCAAGCCTTTAGCAAATGATATTTGTCAATGAATACTGTGTGAACTTTTGGCATTACT